>NC_053128.1:6652626-6684867 GCF_010015445.1 Perca fluviatilis
CAGTAATGTGTAAAAATAACCCGTCAAGTCAGTCAGGCAGAGAGGCAGGGGAGTACAAACTGGTTTTAGGATTTGGTTGATGCTGATGCTTTTGAGGTAGTAGTGGCATTTATTCCAAACATGCCTTCACGTAGGGGGTTTGATTTTAAAATGACATTCTTCCCACAATGCTGTGAATACATTTCGGTTCTGAAGCCATCTCCTCGTTCCGTGTAAATCCTCGTATTTTGGGGCGATGAATTCACCTTTTTTTAAAGCACAAAAGCATCTAAACATAAATGCCGCACAATCCCTCACGAGTCCTGGCTGACACGCTCAGCCCACGGTCATCACCGAGCAGGAAGTGGATTAGGCGTTTTAATTATTGGGAGATTTCGCCATTGTCGTCGTCTTATTTTGGGATCATCCCTGTACAGATAATGCACACTTCAAACTCTGTGTGTGTTTCTAATCTCTTCCTGGATGAAGGCCGTTCAGCGAGCGGCTTCACTCCGCCTGTCAAAACCGCTGCCACCGCCACTCGTCTATTTCAGGTCTTGGCTGGTTGTGGTGTTTTTTCCCTTCTTTTTTTTTTAAAACGCATAACCTCTCAGATGCACTGTTTGTCTCCCTGTCAACGGTGTTGGGAGAGGATTGATTCAAAATGTGTGTCTGACAGATTTTGAGTGTGTGCGTGTTTGAACATGCATGTGTTTGTGTGTTTCGTTGGCACCAAAGAGCGGGCAGGGAAGGGGGCTTTGGGGGTGGGAGGGCAAACCATCATTCCTGTTGCCATGGAGCATAAAGTTGGCAATGAGCGCTGGAGGAAGTGTTTCCTCAAGTGTCAGCAGAAAGGGGGGAAAAAAAAGAGGGACAGGAAGAAGGAAAGAAGAGTAAGCAGGACGAATGGAAAGGTGAAAGAAGGTAAAGAGGGAAGGAAGGAAGAATACAAGGAAAGAATGAACTGAATAAAGGAAGAAAGGAAAGAAGAAATAAGGGAAAGGCAACAGGGAAAGAAGGAAAGGTATTAGGAAGGAGGGGGGAAAAAGGAAAAGAAAGAAACCCGAAAGAAAGTGAACGAAGGAAGGAAGGACAGACAGAAAAAGGGAAAAGAAATGAGGATGAAAGAAAAGCAAAATTTAGAGGAAAGGAAAAGAAATAAGGATGAAAGGAAGAGTAGGAAAGAAGTGATGCAAGAAGTAAGGAAGGGAGGGCAAGACAAAAGAGGGAGGAAAGGAAAGGTAAGGTGTGGGAAGAAGGAAGAAAAAGAACAGGAGGAAAGGAAATTAAATAAAAGAAGGAAACAATAGGTTGTCTGGTGTTCTACTATATTGTTCTCATTTTCAACAAATTACATCAACAAACAGACCAAAACCATCCATTATTCTGTCCATTCTGTCCAGCCATACCCATACCTGAGGGTCGGGGGGGGGGGGCTGCAGCTGATAGGCGGGTACACCCTGAACTGTTCGCCAGCCAATCACAGGGCTGACACATAGTGACAGACATTGACTGTCCCATTCATACTTAACCTAACCTCTATGTCTTTAGACAGTCCACACAAAAACCAACTCAGCCCCAACCCCATTGGTTCCTACTAAAGTCAAACCGATGGTTTATTTAATTTTTAAAAAAGGGTCAGTCATTTCCCAAAACACCTGGCATCTCATTTATAAACGTAGCGTATGCACAAAAAACGGGGCTGAAAATGTGCATACGCCAAAGGTTGTGATTTATAAAAAAGAGGTGATGAACTGAAGTCAGACTGCAGAAAGTACACGTGGGAATGATTACTCATAATATATATAAGTATATAAGTATTGATGCCTTACGCACATTTCTTCACTCCATATCATCCCCGTTATCATGAAGATGAAATCCAGCAGTGTTATTTGCGCTTGTACTGAGTGATACTTAGTTATCATTATTATTAACAGTTATTAGTAGATAGTTCAATAAACCTTGTAAAATCCAACTCAAATCTTAAATCAAAATTTGTTCTTAATATTTAATCGGCGCTGTCTAAATAACTTCTTTAATATTGTGCATATATATCATCAAATGTCAAAGTCTGCAAATACAGCCTTTAAGCTCTCGCGCAATCGTTACCCTTAATGTCCTCGTTATCGGTCCGAACTTTAATACTGTTCGTGACCAAACCTGCATGAAGAAAAGTGTGTTTGCCTATTAGACTTTTGTCTTCAAATTGTATCTCGGGGTGGGGGATACCACCAGTTGATGCTGTGATTTTGGCGAGGTGTTAAAAATCACAAATTGTTGTAAACATTTAAATGCTGCGGTGACCCCCCCGTGCGTAATGCTGCATGATGGCACTGCTGGCCCTGCAGGAGGACTACGGCAATGGAAGAAACAGGAGAGAAAAGAGGCTTCAGGGACCATGACGATGATTTAAATTCCCTAAAGCTGCGCTCTTGGATCTATGAACTGAATTTGGGTCCAGTAGAGAGTGCATCGCGCCGGAACCATGCCATATCCCGGTCCAAATACAGGTCCTCGCCACTCTGGGGGCAACCAGCTGTTTCCTGAGGGAAATGGCAGACAGCTAAATATTTTATATAAATATTATACATATTTTCTTCTTCTTTATCACTAAGGCTTGTTTGGATATAATATATAGTTCTGTTAAATCTTATCATAGGCTACAGGTCTGGTATATCCATGCTGTCCCCGAGTGCTGTAATGCCTGTCATTTTGGACGGTATTATTAATATAGGTAGTCTTTCCCTACACTGTGCAAGAACAGGCCGAAATTATAATTCAATTTGCAGCAATTCCCGAGCGTCTGAGAAGTTTTTTGCTTTTCCCCCGCCAGTCGTCATGATTCGGCTGTAACGAAAGAACAAGGGTCAACATACTGATCAGCGTTCACGAGGTGAACTATTTATGGTTAAAAATGGGCGTGCACAGGGCGGGATGAGAGGCTGATTCACGTACGCACACTTGTGGGTAATCTGTGATTTATAAAGGGAGCATTGATTACAGATGTGCGTACGCACAGTTTTTGGTCGTCAATAGCCAAGGTTTTTGGCTATTTTTGGCTTTTGGGCGTACGTACACTTTTAGTAAGGATCCTACACACTGTTTTATGAATGGGACCCCTGGGGATTTAAGTTTTTGGCAAATGTTCCTTAAAAAGGAAGAAATAGTGAATATTTTGGGGACTATTTTCAGCAGCAGATCAATGCACATTCCTAGTGAGTATTTCCGGCAGCAGGACGGTGTATGTGAGATTAAGCCAAAGTAGCAGTGGCTTCCAGCGTTGGCATGTTAAAATCATTATCATGATATTCATATGGGTATTTTGTGTTATCGATACTAGATAAGGCAAAGTTACACATACTATTATCAAACTGCTGCTGAGATTTTTCAGTATGCTCCACTCTATGCATTACATTAGACCAAAGTTGAAAGTAAGCATTGCTTACATTGGGTCACAAGCCACAACTATGGCTACGGTAGTTAGTTTTGGATAACAGTGGAGCTCTGTGGCACAGATGAATGATATTTCAGGCTATGGATATACAAACAATGCTTGTTAGTAGGATCCATTCATTGTTGGTTTCTGCTTGGGATTTGTTGACAATAAGAGAGATAAAGAATATCACACAGACTTAAAAAGAAATCAACTCTCAGGGAGACGATCGCAAAATCAATAGGCTTTATCCTGTTTAATTTTATTTTTGTGCCATCTTCCACCTCTTCCTCTTCTTCTTTTCCTTGTCAAAGCCAAAGCCAAACAGAAAAACACAGCAGCGGTGTCGCCTCTGCCAGCGAGCTTCACGCATTAGCAAAGAAATTTGGGCAAGGATAGATACAGCCCCGATGGCATGCCTGATTTTTGTTCCCCCTAATTGGCATAGCTTATTAAGTCACAGTTCACAGCGGAGAAAAAAGGGGGTTGCTTTAATAATACCCCCTCTCCCGTTTGATTTGATGCACTTGTACCGAGACAGATAACGCGCTTCAAGGCGGCGAGCGACGCCCCCACCGCCACCCTCTTGTCTCTATCCAGTCAAATCTGCCTCTGATACGCCTGTCGCTCAAAAACACCCCGGCTGATCGCTTTCAAAATAGAGATGGAGAGCAAGAGCCAGTCTCTTAATACCTTACCCTCCCACCCTCCCACCCTCTCTCTGCCTCTGAGGCTGCTAAATTGTCTCGTTTTCCCCGGCAAGGAGATGCAGAACGACTCACAAAAACAACCAACCATGCTCTTAATTGTGGTGCGGATTAGGGATTAATAGGCTTTTTTAGCCATAATGGCAAATATTATTAGCCCCATTTGCTTTTCTAATGCTAATAATGACTCTGCTAATAATGGCAGTGATTTCAAGGTTAGCGTCTGTGAGAACTCAGCGTGGGCTTGTGGGTTTCTTCAAAGCTCAGGAGATTGACGTGCCGCTTGCTTCGACGGGCCGGCTCGCTACCGAGTCGGAGCTCCATATGTTTTCCCCAAAGACAATGCTTAGCTGTTGAGTACATATCAGTTTATATTTAGTTCTGTTTGGTTTCTTTGACTTCCGTTTAATCCAGTTGGGTTGTTTAATTTGGCTTGAGAGCTTTATTTTAGCTGGTTTTAGTGTTTTTAAGTGCTCATATTATGCTTTTGGGCTTTTCCCCTTTCCTTTATTGTATCATATATCTTTTTTGTGGACGTTATAGGTTTACAAAGTGAAAAAGCCCAAAGTCCCCCCCAAAGGGACTTACCATCTCCAACAGAAAACACTGTTCACAAACTGCTCCAAACAGCTCTATTGTAGTCCAGCCTTTACTTCAGAGACAAACATGGGTCACTTTGGAACACACGTTATAATGCTCGCCTAGCTGCTAGCATGGCACGCCCTCATACTCCACAACTGACTGGCTAGCAGTACGTACTGAGCATGTGTGACTCCCAACAAAGATGGTACAGAAGTGAGATGCCTCACTTCTTTAGCTAAACCAGAGAGCTCAACACACAGGGTGAAAAGAGGAGCTGCAGCAATGTGCAGTACAACAAATATATGGTGTTTTCTGAAAATGAAACCACATAAAACTATTGGTGCAACCTCTAAATACAATTATGAACCTGAAAATGAGCATAATATGAGCACTTTAAGTTGTACTTTGAGCAGGGCTGGATTTACCATAACGGTGCCAAAATTCAGGTATGAGCCCCCTCTTCACCCCTTGCTTGTGGTAATATTCCCCGTGTCAGTTTTGACACAGTGTCCCTCTGTGAGACAGGACACAGGTAATAATGCAGGGCCATTTTTAAACACTCTTGATGCAACACTGCATTGATTGATGAGTCAGTTGATGCACACATTTCTCACAAACCAGCTGACTCACAACAGGCTGCTCTCATAAACCGTCCGTAAATAGCTACGGCTAAGTAATGCACTGTAATATGTATGTATTCCACGTATTTATTACTGAGTTGGTAATCCAATTTGAGTTTAGTGTAATCTCTGTAGCTTACTGTAGCTTTAGATGTTTTTGTGTTTAGTTGGATTTAGTTATGTCTCCTAGTAAGCTTGGTTTTTGGTGCTAGCAATGTGTATACATGGCACTGTGTACAATTTAGTCGTGAACTTGTTTTTTGGTGTTGTCCATGTTTCGTCTTAAAATCTGACCCTTTCACTGTGTGTTTTCACTTCATCAAAGGTAATTGGGACATTTGATCGCCTAAAAATGTATTTTTCAGCGCTATACAAACCAAGTTAGCTAGCTCAGCCAGCGTCAGCTGGTAAATTAAAGGTAAGTTTGGCACTTTTCTATACTTAGGTAAACGGCACCAGTACCTGGATTTCAGCCGATAAATCTCTACTGGATGACTCGCTTCAGAAGGGTTGAAAATCGGCAACTTTCCCTCTTTAGCGTTTAGCTTAGCGCAGGGCCCTTGCAACCATAAAAATACTGTCTTGGTCGCGTCCTCCTCCCCAGCTCCGCCCTCTCTTCAAAAATCGCAGCGCCTGGTTTAAAAAAACAAGATGGGCGAGGGTCAAATTACCAAACTCGAGGCTACCAAATTGCAGTCCACAAACCAATGGGTAGTCTCGCATTGCCAGACCTTCTTTCACAGCGCTGCGGAGGAGGGTCTGACGAGTCCCACACAGCATTCTGGGATGGGAGAAAAACATGCTCTATGTGTTTATTGGCATGTCCTTAAACATATCACAATCGTCTAAGTGCTAAGCACCGGACGGAGAAATGGCGCCGCTGCAAAATAGCCTCGGGAAGTAACTTGTTTTGGTGGAAAAAAAGTAGTTTTAGTCGTGCAACAGAAAACTCCGATTGGACAGATAGTCTAGCTAGCTGTCTGGATTTACCCTGCAGAGATCTGAGGAGCAGTTAACCATAGTCCTCACAAATCTGCCGGAGTTTAGAATTCCAACACAAAGAAAGCGGCGGAATTTCCTGCGGCACCTGAACAATCCCGGAACCTGAACGTTGTGGATATAGACAAACCAATGGGTGACGTCACTGCTGCTACGTCCGCTATTTTTCTTTATACAGTCCATGGTTATTAGTTATATTCAGGTGTCGGTGTCTTTTCTTTGCTCAGTCGCACAATCTGCTCATTTCCTTTTCTCCAATCAGCTAAGGTTGACTGAATACCTGCTCTCCCCCCTCCCCATGGCGGTCATGGTTTCAGTCCTCCACCTTCGGCACCTCTGCGACTCTGGGCCCTCTTGTCAGCGGTAAACAGCCCTCGCAGCCAGCTCTCTCCTCTCGGCGGTCGGTCTGTGACGTCAGCGAGGTGTCAGTGGGTGTTTTTTCGGCGCTCGCTCTCACACCTGTTCGCTCGTACCAGCAACGATGGCGGCACAATCGCAACCACCGAGCCTAATTACCCGGTCCTTAAAAAATAAAGAGACGGGGAACGTCAACCAGCCTGCCTGGCAATTACAGCGGCGCTCAACACCTCTCCGCAACAAACACCACTCCAATTAGAGGCAGCCAACTTATTCTGGGAGGCGGCGGTGTGTGTGTGTGTGTGTGTGTGTGTGTGTGTGTGTGTGTGTTTATGCTTGTAACTGCGAGTGTGTGACAAGCTAAATTGTTTGCGGAGTTTAATGTCGGCATCCAAACTTCTGTGTTTGTCGGCGGTGTGTGTGGCAAATGAGGGGTAAAAGAGTGTGTGTGTGTGTGTGTGTGTGTGTCAGTGGCGAAAGTGAAGGCCCAAGAGGTTTTTTATGTGAGAATTGTGGCTGTTAATTGAGAAGACGAAGGTCTGGGAATCAAATGTGACGCACTCGGAGCAGCTGATTCCCCCCGCGTCTTCATCCTCTTCCCCCTCGCTGTTTTCACCCCGTCCCTGTTCTTCCTCCTCCCTCTGTTCTTCGTCCTACCACTCGCGTCCTTTCGTCCTTTAACCCCCCCCCCCTACTCGTCATGCTCCCTGTGCTTCCCCTTCTTCTCCATCACTTCTAACTTATCTTCCTCTTCATCCCCCTCCTCCTTTTCCTCCTTGCTGTTTTCACCCCATCGCTCCTCCTCGTCGTCCTCTTCCTTCATTTTAAGCGCAATATTTGTTAAAGGCAAAATATGTGCGAACCATACTGACATACTTTTGCATACAGCAGATGTAAACGTACCCACCCGCGTGCGCCCGCCGTTGCGTGTACTCAGCGAGACGTGACGATACTATCGGCGAAGCGTCCGAGCGTGTAAAAAAAGGTTGTGTTTAGGAAAAGAACACTGGGAAAGGCTTTAGTAACACAAAAAAGTGACAAAAACACGCTTAGGAAAACAATGAACAGTTGGGTTTAGGAAAGAAACATTGGGGAAGGCTTAAAAAAAAAATAAAAAAAAAATAAAAAGGCTGAAAATCACCAGACGCGGGATGCGATCCCCGCTCTCCTGGGTGAATGTCCTGTGTTTACCCATCTGCCACCCCAACCAATCTCCTACATCCCTTTTATACTACTCGCTACGGCGAAAATTCACTTGTAATGTAGTTCAATGGCGGGCGAATTGTGTTGATTAACACGCCAAAATGGCATACGAATTGGCGTGTCATACATACGCCACTTCATGACATCAGTCTGTGTAAAGACTGATGTCAAAGAAAAATCATTTGTTTGGTACAGATCATCGCAAAAATTACACCATAATCATTTGTTCACAAGTTGCAGTCTCATTTATATCTTTGAGAGTTGTGAGGCTTAGAATGTACCATCGACATGTTTCTTATACACGTGGAACGGTCTCATTTTACATTCACACACAAGTATCTGCTGAGTGTTGAAGACCTGTGGACATACCGGTGTGGACCCCAGGAAGAGTAGCTGTGCTTAAGGCCAGGGCTAATTGGGATCCTATAATTAACTAAACTAAACGGGCAAAAACATCAAACAATTTCAAACTGTTGGGAACTTTTTTTTTTTGTCACAAATTATCATCCTGAAATGTGCCAAGCAACTCACAGGATGTTGGAATTTCTGAGGATTTCTGTATCGATAACAGTACTTTGACACGTAGCGGCTATGTCACAAGGCTCTAAATGAAATGAGTTCAAATGGTTTGTTATTCTGCATCCTCTGAGAAAGGGATTAGGAAGAGCTGAAGAAATGGGGGGGGGGGAGGAGAGAGGAAATGACGAAGATGGAAAGATGGATGGAAGGGAAATCACACATCACACCACATGCTGGTCGCCACTTAAGAAGATGCATTTTTCTTCCATTTTTTTTTTTTTTACCCCAAACATCAAAACAAGAGTTGTATGTGATATAAGATGAATTTATTAAGTATTATCTAAATTTAAAAAATTATGCTTCTTTTCTCTTTTCATCCATTTTTTTTCTTCTACCTACGTTGTTCACGACAATGACACAGATATGCCAGTTTTGCGAAAAGTATGTCGTCAGAATCTGTGTGTTAAAGGTGTTTAATGTACAAATGGGATGTTATTGACTTGCCAGCGACACACTGAACCTTCACAGCGCAGAGATCAGCGGGTTAAACCATCTGTTTCAGAGTCAGGGGTGGGATAGAGGGGGGAGAAGCAGCGCAATGGTTCATCCTGGCTTTTGTTTAATTTTGCTTGGCAGAGCTTGGCACCGGAGTGGCACTGCCGTGTGTGTGTGTGTGTGTGTGTGTGTGTGTGTGTGTGTGTGTGTGTGTGTGTGTGTGTGTGTGTGTGTGTGTGTGGGGAAGGGGGGTTGGTTGGAAAATATATCTCCACCAAACACACACACACACACAGAGACTGTAAATTGTCTGGAACACCCCTAGTGCCATCTGGTCTTGTGACGGGCCAGACAGTGTGTGTGTGTGTGTGTGTGTGTGTGTGTGTGCTGTAAGTGTGTATTCATGGAGAGAGAAAAAAGAGAAGTGTGCATGCATGTTAGGCTCGTGTGTGTGTGTGTTTTTGTTCATCCGCTGTAACTGCGAGAGAGAAAGAGGGGAAAAAGGAAAATACACTCTCCAAAACACACATTTTTTCACACACACACACACACACACACACACACACACACACACACACACACACACACACACACACACACACACACACACACACACACACACACACACAATAATATCAGCAGGAAATGTATACAACCATCTCTGGCTGTGCTTGAGTTCATTTGGATCTTCCCTGACAGTTAATTGGTGTTTTTGTCCAGTGTGAAACCAGTTCATTTTGCCTTGTTTCGGACATTTTTCTACTGGAGTTCTGCGGAACACGAGGGAGGTTTTTGTAGATTAAAAAGACCCTGAGCCCTGCTGCAGTGCCCTTGAGCAAGGAAGTTGCTCTGTACAAGCTTCAGCGATGCATCTCGATAGCTGATCCTGACCTTTAACACCTATAGTCTCGCATTGCCAGAGCTATCGCCACAGCGCTACGGAGTGATGTCTGGCTCCACCACACATACATTCTAGGATAGGAGAAAGAAAAACGTTCTGCAGTTTGTTTGAAAAGGCGTTACATTTAATTACATTTAGCTGGCGCTTTTATCCATTCAACCATGAAGGTACAACTCCAAACTGCAAGAATCGAGAACAAGTACATTAGATTCAGAGCCGCGACATGTGAGTGCATTTTTTTTCTTCTTTTTTTTAGCCAAGGTGCATTCGGTAAAAGATGTGGTTTTAGCCTGCAGCGGTTGATGTGTAGACTCTCAGCTGTCCTGATGGGGAGCTCGTTCCATCGTTTAGGAGCCGAGACAATCGTCTTGGCGCTAAGCTTCCGGGCGCAGCTACAGTGGCTCTGCAGAATGGTCTCGGCAAGGAACTTCCTTTTGGTGGAACATTTGCACACCGCCAAAGAATATACTGTCCACACAATACAATAACACCAGCTATTTACATAAGCTGGATACATGGTGAAACATGAATGGCTCTTAACAGTGTATCTCCGTGTGTCCATTGCAATCCCCAATTCGTTGCCAAAACGTCCCAGTTAGAGAGTAATGCTGTAAACATATTCTTTGTCAATCTTTACAATCATTCCCCGAAAGAACCAAGCAGGCCTGACTTGTCACACGATCCAAATTTTCTTAAAAACTTGCCATTTTGAGCGTGTGGCTTGCAAGCTCAAAGTTTTTGGTTGTTTCCCGAATGGAACAGAGATTGAGATGTTCATAATCCTGGAAATGTGCTTCCGTCGATATTTGACCCCTGATGTTGTGGATTTTATTTCTGATTAGTTTTGTCACCAGCTGATTCATTTGGATTGGTTTAGACTGCTGGAGGCCGGATATTTGACAGGAAGTCACAATAGCAGTTGTTTGTCTATGTTTTTAGTGCCTGTATTCCTTTTTAACATTTCATTATTTAACCTTGAGTTTGAATGGTTTTGTTATTACCATTCCATTGTAAGAAATGCTTGGTGTGCAGATTTGAACCAGCAGCTTTCCATTTAAACCTTTTAACCCGGGCAGTGTTGGTGCCTTGCTCTAAGGATTAGAACCTCTAACCCGGGCAGTGTTGGTGCCTTGCTCTAAGGATTAGAACCTCTAACCCGGGCAGTGTTGGTGCCTTGCTCTAAGGATTAGAACCTCTAACCCGGGCAGTGTTGGTGCCTTGCTCTGGGGATTTAAACCTCTAACCCTGGCAGTGTTGGTGCCTTGCTCTAAGGATTTGAACCTCTTACCCTGGCAGTGTTGTGCCTTGCTCTAAGGATTAGAACCTCTTACCTGGACGGTGTTGGTGCCTTGCTCTAAGGGTTTGAACCTCTAACCCTGGCAGTGTTGGTGCCTTGCTCTAAGGATTAGAACCTCTTACCTGGACGGTGTTGGTGCCTTGCTCTAAGGATTAGAACCTCTTACCTGGACGGTGTTGGTGCCTTGCTCTAAGGATTAGAACCTCTTACCCTGGCAGTGTTGGTTCCTTGCTCTAAGGGTTTGAACCTACTGTATATAACCCTGGCAGTGTTAGTGCCTTGCTCAGGGAATTTGAACCTCTACTTGTGGCAGTGTTAGGGCCTTGCACAGGGGAACCGGGCTGCAAACCTTTCATTGATAAAATAGTGGATTTTGGCAAACACACACAGTGAATGTATCAGTGAAGAAAAGCTGATGACAGGAAGACGGGTCACATCTTGACTGTGTGTGTGTGTGTGTGTGTGTGTGTGTGTGTGTGTGTGTGTGTGTGTGTGTGTGTGTGTGACACATGTGGGTTGACCTGAGGAGACCAGACCGCTTCTTCCTCATTGGCTAAAGGACATCTGGCAGCCTGTGTGTGTGTGTGTGTGTGTGTGTGTGTGTGTGTGTGTGTGTGTGTGTGTGTGTGTGAGAGAGAGAGAGTGTGTCTGAGATACCACATTGATCTCCCCTCTCACATTCCACACTGTCAGGACTCTGAATAGCGAGAACTCCTCACTCCAAACATCTCTCTCTCTCTCTCTCTCTCAATTCAATTCAATTCAAAGAGGCTTTATTAGCATGACCATATTGACATACAGTATTGCTAAAGCACATAAACAGGGAAACATGTTACACATTAACATCCAGTAGTCCAGTAGGATGCAGACAGTAAACAATAAGTTAACATTCATCATGTCAACACAATGTAACAATATGAACAACACTGATGATATCAGCAACAACATGAACACAAGAATAGTACATGTGTTTGTGTCTGTGTGTGTGTGTGTGTGTCTGTGTCTGTGTCTTTGTGTGTGTGTGTGTGTCTTTGTGTGTGTCTGTGTCTTTGTGTGTGTGTGTGTCTTTGTGTGTGTGTGTGTGTCTTTGTGTGTGTGTATATCTGTGTGTATCTGTGTGTATGGGGGGGGGGGGTGGTCACTCACTGTTCCTCAGAGTGTGGCAGGTAAAGACATATTCTGCTGCTAGACTGCAGCTCTCTGGCTGTTCTCCCAGCAAGATCGGCATTTTATTGATGTTGGTTATTTGGTCAAATGTCGGGTGTTTGTGTTTGAATTTGGGGAAATATTGAGTTCTGATTGGCTGCAGCTAATAATAATTCTCTCTCTCTCTCTCTCTCTGACTTTCTCACTCCCTCACTTTTTCCTCTTTTCATTCTTCGTTCTTTTTCCATTCTTTCATTCTGTCGTTCTCTCTGACTCTCTCCTTTTTACTCTCTTCCTTCTGACTCATTTCACTCCATTTCTCCAGTTTGAACAATATGAAAAGCTGCCTTCTCTTTCACATTTCTCTTAGTAAATCAGTATCATATACCTAATATCATGACCGCGATATGGGTGAAAATCAACATCAACATTTCAGAGCAAACTACTTATATTATTAACCATCAGACCGTTGCGTTGAAAGGACTTTTGTCTCAGTGATGTAAAAGAATACTTTTAATACAGCTAAACAAAGATATATTGGTCAGCATTCAAAGACTGGAAAGACTTGTATATTGCCGTGCAATTTGTTCAGGAACACTTGAAACCTGACCTAGACTGGCCCCATTAGGACTTGAGAATATACTTGGACTTCAAGTATATCTCAAATCACTTCAGACATGACTAGACTTATTCTAAAAGACTTAATAAGAATTGACTTGGACTTGCCTCAAACTGACGTAAGACTTGAACATGTCTCAAATCTCTTTGGGCTTGAATTCGACTTGATCATTCTCCTGAAGTTGTTTTGAAACACTTGAGACTTGACTTGAACCTTGCTTTGACAAACGTGAGACTTGACATGGATTGGTCTTAAATTATATGAGAGTTGACTTGGACCTTCCGTAAAGGATTTGATAACTAGGGCTGGGTACCCAATTCAATACTTTTGAGGCACCTGACCAAATTGCGAGCATCGAAAAATGCCTCGTCATTCAATACCAAATTCAAAAATGTTCAATTAAATTTTATTTATAGTATCAAAGACAAGACACTTTACAGGATAGAGTACCAACCATTCCAGTAATTCCCCCAAGAGCAAGCGTTTAGCCTGAGGAGTAAATCTCATTAGCGTCAGTGAGCCAATAAGCATGCAGCCTGCGTCTAAAAAGATCTGATAATGCTTGTGATTGGCTGTATAACGTTACACGTTGTAGAGACACGCAGGAAAAAAAACATCTATGTTAGGCGCAGGGATGGGGTTCACATAGTAGGAGCTTAAAAAGAATCGCTGGTATCGTTCAGTAGCCGCTGTCGAAGTCACGGTACCGGTATTTTACCGGTAATATTTTGAACGATGCACAGCCCTATTGATAACTGACTTGAAGTTGTTTAAAATAACTTGACAAACATGAGACCTGTTTTGGACTTCTCAAATCCCATGGGACTTGACTTGGACTTGTCTTGAATGACTTGATACCTGACTTGAGACTAGATCTGACAGACTTGAGATTTGACTGGGACTTGCTGTGACAACCTTGGAACATAACTTGGACTCGCCTGAAAAGAGAGACTTGATTAAGCCTATAAAACTATGCTTTTTTAATCTTCTAAACTGGCGGCAGCGCGCTGAATTATCCATGCATCACGATGAAATCTTAATTGAAAAAGTTGAGAATGACTGTTTTGTATTTTAGGCTGTTTGTCTTATTTGACAGCTTTGTGTGCGCAATAACTTCAGGGTGAAACCATAACTTCCACACAGTGTTTTTAGCCGTTGGTTAAAAGGACGTTAAAGAGGACATTAGTTTGTCTGTTTTGTTTTTTTTCCTCCCCCTAGTCTTTCCTCTTTTCTCCCATTTTCCGGCCTGCTGCCTGTTGGATGGCCACCCTTCGACAGCTTGAAGCCATTTGAAGGACCAATTATCCAATAAATGCGGCTTTATGAAGTTGTTTCCCTGCTGCTGTGTTCTTGGAAGGCAGAGGTGTATATCAACAAGATTTACAACTCTGGAGCTTTAAAAGGATTAACCACCATTTGGAAAAATGGGACACCTATTCCTGAACATAAAGCCATTTGCATTGTTGTGCTTTATTATCTTGGTTGACAATCCCAAATCAAAAGGAAAACAAAAATAAACCAAAGTCTTGATCCAAGAAATGTTAGACATACACTACTTTGCCAAATGTATATGGACCCCCAAGCATTACACCAGTGATGTATTATAAATGAAAATGTCATTTAAGACATACATTTTTCTGCTTTAACAGCCTCCTCTCTTCAGGAAAGGCTTTCAGAAACGCAGATTTTAGAACCTGGCTGCAGTGACTGGTTACTATTCAGACACACAAGCATTAGTGAGGTCCAACGCTGATGTTGGCTGGTGAGGTCTGGCTCAAGGCCTTTACACAACAGGTTTTGCATAATCATTTTGCATGAGAACTATTCATACCGGCAGCGATGCAATTTTGCGACAGTTCTTTAAACCTATAGTGCTAATTGTTTTATATTAATGAACGTCCGTTACATTCAAACCATTGCCAAATCACTTGATACAAAGCTGGTCTATATCCACTACTTTCCACTTCCGGGATTGCTCCCGTGTCTTTTCGCAAATGTCAGTTTTCCTTCCGCTTCCTTTGTGTTGGCGTTCTAAACTCTGGTGGATTTCTGAGGACTATGGTTAACTGCTCCTCAGATCTCTGCAGGGTAAATCCAGACAGCTAACTAGACTATGTGTCCAATCTGAGTTTTCTGTTGCACGACTAAAACAACTTTTGAACGTACACATGTTCCACCAAAACAAGTTCCTTCCCGAGGCTATTTTGCAGCAGCTCCATGCGGAGCTAAGCGACGCCATGACGATTGTGATTGGTTTAAAGAAATGCCAATAAACCAGAGCTCCAGAGACTACTTTTTTAGTTCCAGAGACTACCGCCCCATCTCTCCCTGTGCTGTCCGACCACGGTCGGGAAGCCGAAGCAGGACCATCACTAATCTACTGCAAGCTATGTTATTGAGTTGCCTTGTAGCGAAATACTCGGAGTGAATTTAAATCCCTCTGGTAAACAGTTACGACGTGTAGCCTTGTGTAGCCATGTCTAGGGCTTTTATTGTGAAAGGTACGGAATGAGTGTCGGTGGTAAACGCTGTGTTTGTCAAGGTTGAAAGGAGTAGTAAAGTTTGCCGTCCATACAGTCTACGGTTTGGACAGAAGCCTCTGTGTTGTTGTATTACGATCCTCATAAGTAAGCACAATATGATTTGGTTGATGCCTTTATTTGCTGATGCCGTAATATTCGCGTTTTGTGTGAAAGTTCTCATGACAAAAGCAAGAGTCAGAAAAAAACCACATTGACGTGTGAATTATCGCAAAAAAGCCTTTACAGTCTGCGTTTCAGTTCACCCCAGATGTGATAAATGGGTTTGAGCTCGGCGCTCTGTGCAGACAAGTCACGTGCTTCCGCACCGTACTGGGAAAATCGTTTCCTTAAAGGATCTGACTTTATGCACGGGGACATTGTCGTGTCACATTGTCACAGCCCCAGAGTAAAAGTATGCGGACAGCAGTGTTCGCATATTAAATCAGAATCCGTACTTTATTGATCCCCTGAGCAGTTGCTCAGTCAAATTCAAGGAAGTCAGGAAATGAAATGAAAAATGAACTTCAAGTTACCAATTAGGTAACACTTTAGAATAACTACACATAATTCATCATTTATTAAGCATTAGTTAACGATTAGTTAATGGTTTGTTCATGATTACTTATTAATTGTTCATACATAGTTCATCATTAGTAAAGTATTTGTTCACACAATTATAAATGGTTTGTTCATAGTAAATAAGCCTATTAGTTAATGGTTTTTTTCATCATTATTAATTAATTGTTCTTACAGAATTCATCATCAGTAAAGCATTTATTCACATAGTTATAAATGGTTTGGTCATAGTAAATAAGCCTATCTTCAAAAATATGTTTGTAAGTACATGATTTATACTTAACAAATAATGAAACAACCATTTGGAAATGAAATAATTTTCCCATCATAAACCAGTTACTAACTATTGCTAAATGCTTTGTTCATCATTTGTAAAGCATTGCTCCTATGTTAATTCTCATGAATGAAGCATTTGTGTACACACTCATAAATGGTTTGTTCATAGTAAATAAAGGCTCTTGTAAGTTATGTTCATAAATAGAAGTTTGACACTTTCTAAGTATTGCAAAAACCATTAGTGAATTAAATAATTTTCCTTTATAAACTCTACAAACTAGTAGTAATTTATTGGTTTATCATTTGTAAAGCATAGTTCCTACATTCATTCTAATCAGTAGAGCATTTGTAAATGCAGTTAGTAAATGGTTGGTCCATAGTAAGTAAGCCCATGTAAAAGGTTTATCAGTATATTTTTTAATAATTCCTACATGATGCATTAACCATTTGTAAATTAAGTAATTTTACCATTAAACGTAAGCGGTTGTTTATAACTAGGAAGTTAATGATTAACAGACTATCTAGACTTACATTTGTTCATGTCTTAAATAAAATGTTATGATTTAGAAAAGGCCTAAACTAATAGCTTGGGTGTTAACACATCTGTTACAAATACTTACCAATAATGTAATCCGTGATCAACTCATGAGTTACTACTGGTTAGTTAAGTATACTGTGTGAGCCCATCTAAAGTGAGGACTTTCTATGCTTTACAAACCATTTATAAATGAGTTCCAAAGGCTAACAGAACCTGGACACACACATGTATTGCTCTATCTGGACATGCCTTCAGAAATATAGTTAGTGTTAATACATCTTTAACAAGCACTTACCAACACATCAATTCATGATTAACTCATGAGTTACTAGTGATTAGATGACTACATGGTGTGAGCCCATCTAAAGTGAGGACTTTCTATGCTTTACAGAGCATTTATAAATGAGTTGCAAAGGCTAGCAGATACAACAGAAACACAAGTAAAAAAAGTATTTGTAACCGTTATTACGATGTAGTAAGAATGTACATTTATGAAATAGCTCGTTGATATCAGGGTGAATTTGGACCAGAACCAGAAGAAAACTAGATTGTTAAGACGCAGAGAATTGAACATCAATAAAGAGACTAGGAAACCAGGATAAAGTTTGAGAAGTGTATTAATATACACAGAAACATGGCATACACATATACAGTATAAAACACAGGAATGAAAAATAACAACTAAAATAATAAAGTCGCTCATAAAAGAAACCCTTTTCAGTTCTATGAGCTCAATTGTTCTTTGTGACAAGAGTTCAAGAGATGGTCAACGTTGGGGCCCATATGAGTTTGGTTTCTGTTTGTCCTACCACCATAAAGATGGAATCCAGGGCAATCCGTATAAGTTCTGAGTCTTGATCCTGTAGCTGCCACCCAGCCCACTGAACTGGGAATCTCTAACCCCTGGAAGACTCTGGGATCTGAAGAATCAATGTGATCCAATATCTGTCTCTGGACCGGACCTCCCGTGCGTAGCGCTTCTCAAATCTCCACCTCCTCCATCTGTAGATGAGGTAAAATCAGTTCTCTCTATTACTATTCAGAAATAAAATCAATTGCTTAGGCTACAATGAAAATAATTTTTCAGTTAACCCATATTGAAATATCTAAATCTCTATTCAGTTGTACAACCGTTCTAAAATGTCTTCTCTTAAGTATCAAAAGTATACAAATCCCTTTCCAGGTATCCAAAGTACATTTATATTAATAGGTAACCTTTATACAAAACTACATTTCTAATTCAAGTTTTAAGGAACCTACCTTAGTTACATTAACACTATTCTTAATAAAATTGCATAAATTGCATGTAAACATCTCTCAAATTGTATTATTTTCCCATAACTTAAGCTACAGTGTTGTAATTTAGAGAATTAAGACATGCGTGCTTATTTATCCCTCCCTGCACAGGTAACAGTAAAAGAATGCACTAAAATTAGCCTCTTTAAGTTACTTCACCATAAACTCCAGTTAAACAATTAAACACACAACTTGTACTAAAATTCATTCAACAAATACCCACAGCTAGCAATAGTGTTAAAAGCAACATTACTTTCCATAACCAATAGATAGAGATCATTAGCCTTTTCACGGGCAATGCGCAGTACTCTGCTAGCCTTTTTGTGGCTAATTACCCTATTAGCATATGAATACAGCATCTTAGCTAACCCGTTAGCTTTGTACTATTAGCACCGTTCTCTTAGCTAATACATCCATGATTAGCACCGATTAGCATGGATGCTAGCGAACCTATTGTTGGAATTACTCACCATTTTAATGGAATTCACTGCCTTTAACTCCGTGGTGACAGTGGATTCAGACACGGATCTCTTTCGTTCTATTCACAACAAAGCATAGCCAGTATTAGCTAGGTTTAATTCACTAAATGTCGTTTTTTTTCTCTTACCCGAGTGAATAATCGGCTGCCTACGTTCGGGTTCCGATGTTAGCGCCAAAGGGACGTGAGGAGGCGTAAAATCTAGAGATCTGGCGTAGCCTAGTTGATAGCTGATTGGTCAGCTCACAGACCGAGTTCACCCATTGGCTTATTTACAAGCCCATCAAAGCTAAGTGAAAGTTAAATGCGTTTTCCCCTATTTTCTCCCATATCTCTTACAACTACTTTTGACCATATTTTATAGCTTGCAGAAAACAAAATGAATGTCTCAAAATAAAATAAAATAAAAATAAGTGTTATTGTCTTTGATGGGCTTGTAAATAAGCCAATGGGTGAACTTGGGTCTGTGAGTTTACCAATCAGCTATCAACTAAAACTTTGTTGTTGAAGCTCTATATTCCACGTCCCCTCCGTCCCTTTAGGCGCTGCATCGGACGTCATATAAGCCTGTTGTCATTCACTTTCGGTAGAGAAAAGAACGACATTTAGTGAATTAAATCCGATCTAATACTGGCTATGCTTTGTTGTGAATAGAACGAAGAGCTGTGCCTGAATCCACTGTCGTCATGGAGTTAAAGGCAGTGAATTCCATTAAAATGGTGAGTAATTCCTTAACAATAGGTTCCTAGCATCCATGCTAATCGGTGCTAATCATGGATGTATTAGCTAAAGGAACGGTGCTAATAGTGCAAAGCTAACGGGTTAGCTAAGATGCTGTATTCATTGCTAATAGGGTAATTAGCCACAAAAGTACTGTATTTTCCTGTGAGAGAGGCTAATATTCTATCTATTGTTATGGAAGTAATGTTGCTTTCAACACTACTGCTAGCTGGGGGTATTTGTTGAATGAATGTTGGTACCAAGTTGTGTGTTTAATTGTTTAACTGGAAGTTTATGGAGAGTATCAAAAGGCTAATTTTAGTGCATTCTTTCTACTGTTAGCTGGGCGGGAAGGATAATGCGCGCACGTGTTAATGTTCTCTAAGATTACGACTTTACTGTAGCTTTAAGATTATGGGGAAAAATACAATTTGAGAAGATGTTTCATGCAATTTATACAGTATATAAGAATAGTGTTAATGCTCTAATGTGGTTCCTTAAAACTGAATTAGAAATGTAGTTTGTATAAAAGTTACCTATTAATATAAATGTATGCTGACTACCTGAAAAGTTGTATACTTTGATACTTAAGAGAAGACACATTACCAGAACGGTTGTCTAACTGAATAGAAGATTTAGATATTTTCAATTGGGTTAACTGAAAATTATTTTTCATTGGCAGCCTAAACAATTGATTTTATTTCTGAATGGTAATAAGAGAACTGATTTCCTCATCTACAGATGAAGTGAACGAAATGCGGGTACGTCCAGATTTCCGAATATTAGTCTCTTCAGACTCCCAGAAGTCTTCCAGTGTTAAGAAGATTCCCCAGTTCAGATGGGTAGCGCTCAGATCAGACTCAGCGTATACGTTGCCCACCATTCTAACATGGTGGTAGGATCAAACGAAACCAAACTCATATGAGCTAGCGTTGAACATTGTACTCTTGTCATAAAGAACTAATGGAGCTCATAGAACTGAAAGATTTTATGGCGTCTTGCGTATTTTTAGTTGTTATTTTTCATACCTGTGTTTTGTTTCTTCTGTATGTGTTATGCCATGTTTCTGTGTTATTAATACACTTCTCAAACTTTATCTGGTCTCTTCTTTATTGATGTTCAATTCTATGGTCTTAACAATCAGATTTTCTTCTGGTTCTGATCCAAATTCACCCTGATATCAACGAGCTATTTCATAAATATTACATTCTTACTAACGTAAACAACTCTTGCGATTACTAAATTACTTTTTTACTTGTTCGCTGTTATCTGCTGTATTGCTACTGCAACTCATTATAAATGAAGCTATGAAATCTCACTTTAGATAGGCTCTACACTTTTAATCATCTAATCACTAGTAACTCATGAGGTTAATCATGAATTGATGTGTTGGTAAGTGCTTGTTAAAGATGTATTAACACTAACTTTATATTTCTGAAGGCATGTCCAGATAGAGGCAATACATGTGTGTGTCCAGGTTCTGTTAGCCTTTGGAACTCATTTATAAATGGTTTGTAAAGCATAGAAAGTCCTCACTTTAGATGGGCTCACACAGTATGCTTACTAACCAGTAGTAACTCATGAGTTAATCACGGATTACATTATTGGTAAGTATTTGTAACAGATGTGTTAGCTACCCAAGCTATTAGTTTAGGCCTTTTTCTAAATCATAACATTTATTTAAGACATGAACAAATGTAAGTCTAGATAGTCTGTTAATCATTAACTTCCTAGTTATAAACAACCGTTACGTTTAATGAGTAAAATTACTTAATTTACAAATGGTTAATGCATCATGTAGGAATTATTAAAAATATACTGATAAACCTTTTACATGGGCTTACTTACTATGGACCAACCATTTACTAACTGCATTTACAAATGCTTTACTGATTAGAATGAATGTAGGAACTATGCTTTACAAATGATAAACAAATAAATTACTACTAGTTTGTAGGTTATAAAGGGAAAATTATTTAATTCACTAATGGTTTTGCAATACTTAGAAAGTGTCAAACTTCTATTTATGAACATAACTTACAAGAGCCTTATTTACTATGAACAAACCATTTATGAGTGTGTACACAAATGCTTCATTCATGAGAATTAAGATAGGAGCAATGCTTTACAAATGATGAACAAAGCATTTAGCAATAGTTAGTAACTGGTTTATGATGGGAAAATTATTTCATTTCCAAATGGTTGTTTCATTATTTGTTAAGTATAAATCATGTACTTACAAACATATTTTTTCAAGATAGGCTTATTTACTTGACCAAACCATTTTATAACTATGTGAATAAATGCTTTACTGATGATGAATTCTGTAAGAACAATTAATTAATAATGATGAAAAAACCATTAACTAATAGGCTTATTTACTATGAACAAACCATTTATAATTGTGTGAACAAATACTTACTAATGATGAACTATGTATGAACAATTAATAAGTAATCATGAACAAACCATTAACTAATCGTTAACTAATGCTTAATAAATGATGAATTATGTGTAGTTATTCTAAAGTGTTACCCATTTTTCTATTCATAACCTTAGGAACCACATCTGTATTGTGTCCAGTCTGTGTTTTTACTGGGTCAATTGAGGCTTGGTTTTGTGTTTTAGACCAATAATGCATTTTCTCAGGTCATGACGTGACAGAATATCAGTCACTGTGTTTTATCAGCATAGAGTGTGAGTTCCCTACAGGTAGACTAGAGGTCATGCTGACAGAATTAGGGACTTTCTCTTCTAGGTAGCGCCAATTAATTATTCTACTACAGTGATTTTGGTAACTCCTGTTTTGCCTGACTGTTTTTCTGTGGATTGACTAAGTGATTGGTCTTAACTACTTGTGTCTTGGCTATGCCTTAATGTAATTGTTTGATTTATTGCATCTGCTTTTGTGTTGTTGATACTCATTGACAAACTGTATCATACCTATCAGTATTAATTCCTATTCTGTGATGGTAGGAGGTAACTGTATGTAGTGTTGAAAGGTATTGGCATTACATAAATCACCATATTTGTAGATCTGCGCGTGTTAGACAAGTTGTAGTAGTATGTTTAGTGCAAGTGGTCTTTAATGGTCATAGCCTTTTTCTTAAGAAACACACACACACACACACACACACACACACACAAACACAAATGCAGCCAACTTGACTCTGTTTGTTTATGTGACTGCTCTTTGTTATTTTGACTGTTTTTGACTATCTGGGCTAATTTCTCTGTCCTTGGTGCTGAACAGATAATATCTTTTCAGAAACTTGTTTAGTTTTTCTCCACACTTTCATTAAATTCACACCATTACTCTGGTTTTCTCCCTGATATGTGATTGAATAGGCTAATCAGAAGTTAGGCAGTACAAAATACATTTAGTGTGTTTATTATGAGTTACTTAAACTGCAAGTATAATATTCAAACTTATATGTAAATTGATAATTATTTAAAGGTTTAATGCCTCTTTGTAACTATATGAATGAACTTTCCTTTTAAATATTACAGACGACTACTGCCTTATTTAATTAAACTATAGATGCAGGTGCTCAACGTTCCAAACTTTTACAGCTCTGCAGATATGTGAAACTTGAATATAGTCATTACAGAAAATTTTTGTTTAACCACTTTTGAAAAATTAAATGATCCAAGTTCAGATAATTACTAACTTCTGTAAAATACGTTTTATTTTTTGGCCAGGATACAATCAGACAGTATAAACAGGAAAACAGTTTATCCAAGAGATTCAGTAGTTAAAAAGGATATAAAGCATCTATCATATTGGCCTTAGTAAAATCAGCTGAGGTTAAACATTTTAGGTTCAGGGTATCTAGTGTGAAAACACTCCTGCAGAACAGCAGGTTAGTTTTGCATTCTGATGGAGGAAAACTACACAGGTACACTGGATCTTTCTGGTTTGAACCTTATGGATAACTGCAGTTGCAAATATTGATAATATTGCAGTTGTAGTGTGTAGTTCACACACAAATAAACAGAAGTTATAAGCAACAGCCAATTTAAAGTGCTCATTTTGATCAGTGTTTTTGTTGAACTTAACTCACGGTGGCGCTATACACCAGCCATAAGATGTTTGAATCCCTCTGTCATTTGGGGTGGACGTACATTCTTCTGCTGTTGTGTCTAGTTAGGGACAATCACACTGGACTCGCAGTTGCTATTTGGGTGAACTGTCTTTGTTCGCTTTATTCATCAACCTTTTAAGAACTCATCGTCGATGATGGATTCGACATTTCAAACGTGCGGGTTTCATTTCCTCCTTTTTTGCATGTCATATATGGAACGACAGAGCTATTCTTTTCAGAGGAGATGAAGCGAGGATCAGTTATTGGAAATATGGCCAAGGATCTCGGGCTGGAGACGGGCACGCTGTCTAACAGAAGAGCCCGTATTGACACCGATGGGACAGACAAACGTTACTGTGACATAAACCTGAATAACGGAGAGTTGATTGTTGCCGACAGGATTGACCGAGAGGGGCTTTTGTGGAGAAAAGGCTTCGTGCATCCTAAAACATGAGCTGGTGCTGGAGAATCCTCTCGAGGCTACATCGGATCAGTCTTCACATTCAAGATATTAACGATAACTCCCCACAATTTAACGATGAATCGATCAATATTGAAATTCAAGAGTCGGCGGTCAGGGGCGCTCGTTTTTGTGATAGAGGAGGCGCACGATGCGGATGTAGGACAAAATTCAGTTCAGCAGTACAGCCCTTAAAAAGAATGATAATTTCATTTTGGCCGTTGATGGAAACACAATAGAGCTTGTTCTTGAGAAAAGAGCTTGATCGTGAAAAACAACAAGAGATCAATTTGCTCCTTACAGCTCTAGATGGTGGCTCCCCTCCAGAGATCAGGTACGGTAGTCATACACGTCACTGTACTGGATGCTAATGATAACGCCCCAGTATTTAGCCAGGCCGTTTATAAAGCCAGTCTGCCTGAAAACTCTCCTGTAGATACTGTAGTGGTCACAGTGAGTGCTGCTGATGCAGACGAGGGAGTCAACGGAGATGTGACGTATGACTTTGGACATGTTACTGAAGATGTGAAAAAGATATTTAGTATTGACCGTAAAGTGGGTGCGATACGAGTAATTGGTGCTGTTGACTATGAAACTGCGACATCATTTGAAATACGTGTTAAAGCAAAGATGGGTTAGGGCTGTCATCTTATGCTAAAGCAGTAATTTATATCACTGATGTGAATGACAACGCCCCTGTAGTCAATTTGAAATCTCTGACTAACTCCATACCTGAAGATACCCTACCTGGTACAGAGGTGGGCATCATTAACGTGCAGGATAGAGACTCTGAGAATAACAGACATGTCCGCTGCTCCATTCAGCAAAACGTCCCTTTTAAGTTGGTTCCTTCTATTAAAAACTATTATTCTGTGGTGACCACAGGACAACTGGACCGTGAACTAGTGTCTGATTACAACATTACAATCACTGCCACTGACGAGGGCTCTCCACCTCTGTCCTCCTCTAAAACTTTTCAGTTATCTGTAGCAGACATCAACGACAACCCACCTGTGTTTGAGGAACAGTCGTACAGCGCATATGTGACTGAAAATAACAAACCTGGCTCCACTTTATGTTCCGTTACTGCTCGAGACCCCGACTGGAGACAAAACGGTACAGTGATTTATTCTCTGTTAACCGGTGAGGTGAACGGTGCCCCGGTGTCCTCCTATCTATCTGTTAACGGAGACACGGGGGTGATCCACGCTGTAAGGTCGTTTGATTATGAACAGTTCAGGAGTTTTAAAGTCCACGTGATGGCCAGAGACAACGGTTCTCCTCCCCGCTCAGCAGCAACGTGACCGTCAGTGTCTTCATATCGGATGTGAATGACAACTCTCCTCAGATACTGTACCCCGCCCCGGAGGTCATCTCCTTCATGACCGAGCTGGTCCCCAAAGCTGCACACGGAGGCTCTCTGGTGTCCAAAGTGATAGCGGTGGACGCGGACTCGGACAGAACGCCTGGCTGTCCTATCATATAGTCAAATCCACTGATCCGGGACTTTTCACTAGTGGTCTCCACAGCGGAGAGATCAGGACACAGCGGGACATTTCTGAGTGACACGCATGAAACAGAATCTTATTGTAGCAGTGAAGATAACCGGACAGCCCTCTCTCTCTGCCACCTGTTCCATGTATTTACTTATTTCTAATAACTCGGCTGAGATGCCAGAACTGAAAGATATTTCTTACGATGAGAAGAACTCCAAACTGACCTCTTATCTGATCATCGCGCTGGTGTCTGTGTCCACCTTTTTCTGACCTTCATTATCATCATCCTGGGTGTGAGGTTTTGTCGCAGGAGAAAGCCCAGACTGTTGTTTGATGGAGCAGTTGCCATCCCCAGCGCTTATCTCCCTCCTAATTACGCAGATGTTGACGGCACAGGAACTTTACGCAGCGCTTACAATTATGACGCCTACCTGACAACAGGTTCTAGAACCAGTGACTTTAAGTTTGTGACGTCTTACAATGACAACACACTGCCTGCTGACCAGACTCTGAGGAAAAGTCCATCAGACTTTGCTGATGCGTTTGGGGATTGTATTGGTTCTCTTGAGGTAGGCCCATGCTTCACCTAATCTGTCCCAGATGTGTAAAACCTCACACACACACACACACACACACACACACACACACACACACACACACACACACACACACACACACGCTCGCTCTCACTCACTCACTCACTCACTCACTCACTCACTCACTCAATGCGTTGCATACTCACTCACTTGCTTGTGGATTGTCTCAGCTCGTTTATCTGTCTTTGTTGGAGCAATTTTCTGATGCTGACTTTTATTTCTTAAGATTGGCTATGATGTACACTCTTCGAAAACAGTTTTCAATTATATAATTCCCTGTGTTAATCTGGTTTTCATGTAACTCCTTTTTTCAGTCCTTTTGAAATCAGATTTTGGGGGACCTACTGGAAACACCGTCAATATGAATGCCACATTTGCTAGAGGAAAATATCTTCATAAATATACAAACTATATTCAAGTTTATTTTAAAGAAATGCAATTTTTTTTATAATAAAATAGACACCACCCTTATTATCCAGTTATAAACCAAATAAACATTTACTCAGGAATTCTGAGTAACCCTTTCATATCTTTTATTTTATTATTCATTGAAATTAGTTTTTACTTCGAATTATGTCCAGAGGGAGGCAGACATTCACTTTTTTGTCTCTTAATATGACAGATGGAGATGCAGTAAAACTGTTGGCTATGATACAGTGGAGTGCAGAGTTTCTGTCAGGTACCCTGCTGCAGACATTTTTATCAACACCTTTTACACTGAACATTAGCACCGAATGCATCTAGCTAATGGACGTAAATTGCTCATCAACAAACAAATTTTAACTGGCTAAATAAAAATGCAAATTCCCTTAACTTTCAGTTTTCTCTTTGATATATTTTAAGTTGTACCTCTTAGCGGTTCTTCAAGTCAGTGTTAAAACCATGTCGTCAATAGACTTTAAATAAAAACGTTTGTCAGTGTAGGAGTTACTCAACCCTCTAAATAATTGCTGTAATTCACTTACTAGTGTTGAATGCTTCCAATACTGCACTTTCACTGATGCAAACTTGGCATGGAACAGTTTTTGGTGTTTTAACATGCATTTTCATTTTGTGTTTTGGCAGTCCTCTTAACAACAAGCTATTTCATATTGCCAAATCCTGTGTTGAACACTTTGATGCATTATGAAGCTCATATATTTGCACACTGGCAAGCCAGAAACAAACGTGTCATCTTCCTCTTCTTCAGACATCTGCATGGCACTGTGCAATGGTACACTCTCAGTCAAACGCATACAGGTGGAGCACCATTCATTGCTGCATAATAATGTGTGAATAATCACTCTTCATTCAGAGTTTTATTCATGTGCATATATTTATTTGATGAGTATATCTATACTGCCAGATGGTAATGATGGCATATTACATTCATGTTATTGCACATATTGCACTGTAAAATACAGGAGTACAATAATTTAGTATTGCAGTGTAATTACACAGAAATAGTTTGTCGACCTCACATGGCTGATTTAACTGTCTGTGAGTGTGCTGCTGTGTGGAAAGAAACTGTGTGTGGGTTGTTTGGGTGTAGAGTTCTCTTTAGCACCTACAAGAGGGAATAAGTTGAATCAAGTAATGCTCAAGATGTCAAAGTCTGCAATGATTTTGGTAACACTTTACAATAAGGTACACAAAAAATAGGTAGTTAATGATTAGTTACTGTTTTTGAAAGAGTAACAAATGATTAGATACTGTTTTTCAGAAGGGTAGTTACTCTTTTTCAGAATGATAGTTACTGTTTTTTGAAAGAGTAACGAATGATTAGTTACTGTTTTTCAGAAGGGTAGTTACTGTTTTTTGTAGAACTTGATTTCCTTCTTGTTCATCAAAAGCTAAACTTATCCAGTGGCACATCATGATGTAACTATACCTGCAGGGCCTTTTTGAAAAGGGTAACTAACCGTCGTTACCCTTCTGAAAAAGGGTAACTACCCTTTTCAAAAGGGTAACTAACCATTTGTTACCCTTCTGAAAAAGGGTAACTGCCCTTTGAAAAGGGTAACTACCCTTCTGAAAAAGGGTAACTAACCATTCGTTACCCTTCTGAAAAAGGGTAACTACCCTTTTCAAAAAGGGTAACTATCCTTCTGAAAAAGGGTAACTACCCTTTTGAAAAAGGGTAACTACCCTTCTCAAAAAGGGTAACTACCCTTTTCAAAAAGGGTAACTACACTTCTGAAAAAGGGTAACTACCCTTCTGAAAAAGGGTAACTAACCATTATTTACCCTTCTGAAAAAGGGTAACTACCCTTTCAAAAACAGTAACTAATCATTAACTACCTATTTTTTGTGTACTTTATTGTAAAGTGTTACCCCTACGCCATCTCCCACAAAGCTTAAATGTAATGTAATGCATTGGGGCAATATTAAATCAGTATGTTACAGCGATTAATTAAGTAACATCTGCAAGATACTATTGATGAATGTTCATCTTGTATAATAGTAAGTTACCACAACCTGCTTTTTGCCTGGTCTTATGTTGGTCACAATACAAGATACTGTTAAAATATCAGCTAATATGTCTCTTTGCATACGGCTGTCCACTGTTGCAATAATCCTCTCAGTCTCTTGGTGACGCTCTTTTATAATGTCTGACTCATGGCGTCTCACCTTATCTGTGCCAGTGGAACTGGAGTAAGAGCCGAGGGCTGTGCATGCTGTTTGTGTATGTGTGGAGTGTATGAGGGAGAGAGGACTGTGTGTGTGTGTGTGTGTGTGTGTGTGTGTGTGTGTGTGTGTGAGGGAGAGAGCGAGAGAGAGCGGGAGAGAGCGGGAGAGCGAGCAGTGGAGAAATTGGGACGAGAGAGAGCAATCCAAGCAGACAGCTTCCCTAATAGAGCATGATTAACTCAGCTAGAAGCAGGGGACCGCTGGACTGCAGCAGCATTTTTGGTTCGATATTTGATGTATATGTTTAGGATTTAGCTATCATGGCGACAGTGCATCTGTTTTTGAAAGCATGTTTAATCATGGACCAGCGAATACACTTAAAATGGTGGCTGCATTTTTTATTGTTTTGCCTCCTTTTTGGTGTTTCGTTTGGAGAAGTCCGTTACATCCTTCCAGAGGAGATGCAGCGGGGCTCGGTTATCGGGAATGTAGCGCGGGATCTGGGGCTGAAAGTGACGGAGCTTGATGCTCGTAGAACCCGTGTTGTAGCCGAAGGAACTAGCCAGCTGTGTGAACTGGACACTGCATCAGGCAATCTTTTGATCAGCCAACGGATAGATCGAGAGGAGCTCTGCGCGCAAGCCAGTGTCTGCATCCTACAGTACCAGCTTTTGCCAGAGATCCTCTTCAAGTATACAGCTTAGTTTTGGATATTGCAGATATAAATGACAACAGCCCAGTTTTCGCTGCAGGGGAGATACAACTAGATGTAGTCGAATCCACAGTTCTGGGGAGGCGCTTTCCGTTGGAGAGTGCGCATGACCCCGATCTGGGAACCAACTCAGTCCGTGAATATAAACTGACCCCGAACGATCATTTTGCACTGGAAATGAGTACCCAAATAAATAGCAATGCTTATCCGGAACTAGTTCTTAAAAAGTCCTTGGACCGGGAGGCACAAGCTGAACATATACTGAAAATCAATGGAATCGACGGGGGAAATCCGGTCAGATCAGGAACTGCTTCTATCCATATCCGTGTTTTGGACGCCAATGACAATGTCCCAGTTTTTAGCCAACGAGTTTACAAAGCCTCTGTGCCAGAGAACTCTGCCATAGGGACTGGCATAGCCAAGCTGAATGCCACGGACTCAGATGAAGGTGTTTATGGAGAGATAACCTACTCATTCAGTCACCTGTCAGACAAGATGGGAGGAATTTTTGAAATCAACCCTTTGAGTGGAGAAGTTCGGGTGGCAGGTGCTATTGACTATGAAGATGCTAGTATGCACGAGCTGGATGTTCAGGCTAAAGATGGGGGTGGTCAGGCGTCTCACTGTAAACTTATAATTGACGTCATTGACGTAAATGACAATAAACCCATGATGGAAATAAAGTCAGCCTCTGCTAACGTGGCTGAAGACTCTAAACCAGGAACTATGGTTGCTCTGATTAATATGTATGACCTGGACACTGGAAACAGTGGGCGCGTCACGTGTACAATCCCAGACAATGTTCCTTTTAAATTTGTATCAGAGGTAAAAAACTATTACATGTTAGTGACTGACGGAATACTAGACAGAGAACTTGAACCCGAGTATAACATCACAATCACTGCCACTGATGCGGGCTCCCCCTCGCTTTCTAGTGTAAAAGTTATAACAATCGTGGTCAATGATATAAATGATAATCCACCGAGTTTTACGCAGAGCGAGTACAATGCCAACATCTTAGAAAACCAACCCGTTGGCTCGTTTGTGATGAAAGTAAAAGCAGAAGACGTTGACGACGGAACTAATGCTAAAATACTATACCAAATATCAAAGGACACACAGTCAGAAGTGTCCTCCTTCCTCACCATCAACTCAGACACAGGGGAGCTCTTCACATCACGCCTATTTGATTACGAACAGTCCGTTTACTTTCAAATTAAGGTGACAGCTCGAGATGGAGGCGACCCTCCACTCTCCACCACCTGCACTGTAAACGCCTTTATTAAGGACCAAAATGATAATGCACCTGTTGTCTTATATCCTGTCCAAACCACGGGGTTTATTGCTGAGGATATGGTGCCAGTTGAAGCGCCTAGAGGTTACCTGGTTACTAAGGTGGTAGCTGTGGACGCCGACTCTGGCCATAACGCCTGGCTGTCCTACAGAATAATCAAAGCGACGCGGCCTAACCTGTTTATGGTCGGTCTGCATACAGGAGAAATCAGAACGGTGCGTACGTTCATGGAGGACGACGAACCGAAACAAACTGTTGTTGTTTTAGTAACAGATAACGGGCCCGAATCTCTCTCCGCCACCGCTACAGTCAGCGTAGTCATTGGTGACGGGTTGCCTGTTTTAAACGAACTCTTTGAGTTTGCAGATGAGTCACAGGACAGTGATAACTTAACGCTCTATTTGATTATCGCTCTGATAGCGGTTTCCTCTCTTTTCATCCTTTTAATCAGTGGAGTGTTTTATGTTAAGCTCTGCAGGCGTAGTTATGTTTACCGTTCAACGACTGCTCCCCGTTTACCACGACTTACTGTCCCACTAGTTTTGCAGACGTAAGCCGTGGTGGGACCCTGCTGAAAGATGACCGGTATGATTCATTCTTGACCACAGGGTCGTGGAATGGCGATTTTCGTTTCGGTTCAAGTACAGACACTGACACACTGAAGCAAAGAAGTGCAGCCTATCAAAAAATACGCTAAGACGCACAGTACAGACAGAGCTGGTCTGAAGGTGAGGGCAGGGCACCGCATCCTTGTTATGTGGTCAAATGAGAGTCGTCCATAACATATTGTGTATATATTGTAAATATGATCCCTATGAGGTGAATTAAATGTTGACCCTTTGACTGCCAAATATTATGTTTACAATGTTAGCGTTGTATTTGTGATTGAATATGTTGTCAATGCCGTGTTTAATGTGTTTTGTAATTTACTGGAGTTTGCTAACAACCTTAACCTCATCCCACCACGACCTTAGACGGTAATCATAACTCAATATTTTCGAAAATAGTATCATATTAGCATAAAAAATATATTTCTATTTACTCAGTTTTGTTTGCCTTTTTCGAAGTCACAGATAGGAAAAGGTTACACCAGACAGTTTGTTATAACTTAGTAAGGCTTGTTTTGTTTGCCTGCCTCTTTTAATTCTTATTCTGTAACTACTTACTAGTATTATATATGCATGGTTGAGCTTTCTGACGCTCTTTATTTCCTTCCTTGATAATAACAGTTCACGGAACTGTAGTACTATTTGTTAATATTTTGCTTTGTCCATGATATAGGTATCTTTTCTCTGTTAATGTTTTTGTGGAAAAAAACCTTTGCCTTTACTTTTATTATTTTTCCATTTTTGACTTGGAATACCTGCAGTCAACGTTTTGATAAGGCCATGTTATTTTTCACAAAAATACCATTATTTGTTGTGTATTGAAAGAGATATACAAGGTTTTGCACTACATGCTATAAATTGAACAATATGTAAATACACTATGAGTGTATACGGATAAAAATAAACTGGGAGATAATATTGTGTTATACCTTTGCATTGTCCTAATAACCTTTTGCACAGAAGTTGTACAATAATTTGTCCAAGGACATGAAGGACAACTATATCAACAACCAAAACTGAAGAGGTCATCATTAAAAAATCCAAGGCAACTTTAGTGTAACAAGAAAATGAAAATGTGCACCCTGAGAATGACTTGCATGTATTTTTAGGTACAACT
>NC_053128.1:6685367-6710367 GCF_010015445.1 Perca fluviatilis
CCCGCGGTAAGTTACGTATTGGACCGATTAGGCATCGGGTCATCCCGTGGAGCATGGAGTAGCGCTCCGGTCGCCAGGAGGGGGGAAATTCCTGAGAGGAAAATAACGCGTCCATGTGGAAATGCCAGTCAAGTGTGTCAGCTCATGGGAAAGCATGTTTTAGTAAGTCTTGACATAATAATCAATGATTAAAGGCCTATGAACAGTGATGGTTAAAAAAGGAATGAGACAAATATTATACTCTTAAAAGATTTATGGATTTGAATTAGACAGAGGAGGAGGGGGAAGCCAACATTTGGTGTATGCTTACCAAACTGGCCCCTGAAGTAAAACCATGGTAACACATTACACATATCCATTGTAATTACTGCCATACTTTAAAAGAACTTTCCAAACTTTTACAAAAAAGTAAACTAAGTGGAACAAAAAGACAGGGAAGGAAACGTGGAAAGTCAGAAGCTTGGCCTTTTCGCGGAAGACATTTTGTCATGACAGAGCAGGAATAGCACAAGTGTAAATAATAAAATAGCTTACGCTCAATCAACTCGGAAAGAGTTTAAATTGTCCCTACACTAGTCAGTGTAAAAGGTTTTAGCATTTGCAACACTTCGGATAGTTCTTCATTCCACAAGCCCAGACAGCATGTTTTTATCACTACATGGACACGCTTTAGTGTCACATTATTATTATAACTCAACACTCCAAAAGTGACATTTTACAAGGCTCTGACAATGGACCTCATGCAGGAACCACTTATACAAACGGATTTGTTCCTGAGAGGCGCTTGGTGAGTGATTTAGAAGAATTTATGAAATGGATTCATTGGTCCATGTTCATTCTAGCCTGGTTCCCCCTCCCACGCATTCGCTCAAATTTTCATTTTCCTTCAGTACACCGCCTGTTTGTGCTTCGCTGTGGTTTTCTCCGGTCCAATCTTTACCGGGTCCAATCAGCGTAACAGAGGGTGGAGTGGCCGGCCAACGCATGACGCTTGAGGTCCTGCGCTTAGTTTGAGTTGTAGTTCCGTAATGGCGGGCGGAGAAAGATGCGAAGGGCCATTCGGGTCCGCTTGACAACGCTGCCGAATATCCAGAAGTTAAAGCCCGAGCAAGACCAATCTTTGCTGAGTTTTGTTGGTGGCCATGATGTTGTGACCCTCCTCCCCATCGGTGTTCGGGAAAAGTTTGATTTTCCAGCTCGCCCCGTTAGTGGTGAAGGAGTTGGCTAAGGCGAAAGCTAGCGATGCTAAGCCGACGTCACAACCAAACGTTAGTTTGTTATGGCAGACCCAGAGTGGCTCTGGGCAGATCCAATAGTTTTAAACTTCAGAGTACCCGCCTTCAAGGAAGTTAACACTTGTCAATGGAGAGAGGCCAGACACTCTGGACAAATGAAATTTACCAGAGTCTGGTAGGACCAGGCTATGTTCAGTGAGTTTTAATGTTTCCCAGTGATGAACTTGTCATCACTGGGCCATGTGATGACTTTCTTTCCAACCCATTTATATATCAATGAGGTTGGACTAAATAACTGAAACACCTCTAAGTATAACATTCAGCAGCACCACACACTAAATCCAACTCATAATCACTTACTGAGCACAACAGGTAAGTAAATTAAAGTAAATAAATAAGTGTTAGTGAACACTGCCTCCTCATCACTTCTTCTAATAGATATACCAACGTTATGAAACACCAAGTGATGATGAGCTTTAATCAAATCAGGTGTTAATGTAGATGAGGAGGATTCTAATAAGGCGGCGATTATTATATGACAATGGCAGTCATGACTCAGCAGTATTAGAGTAGTGATGAGGAGAGCGGAACTGTGAAACGAAATTAGAGGGGAGAGATAGAAGTGCAGGGCAGAGCAGAGAAAAAGTGAAAGTACTTCATTTACATATTTAATAGGATGTAATCCTCTTTAACAGGAAGCATTGCTGGCTCTATAGTGTCTCCTCTGTGATGTATTTTAGTTAAATGTCCTGCCTTTAGTTAAATGTCCTGCCTTGAACCCCCAATGATGGAGGTCTAGGAGGTTTTTCTTGAGGAGATATGCAAATAGTTGGTTAAATCAGAAAACCTTGGACGGCTGATGTTTTTACTTAAAGAGCCCCTATTATACCTTCTTCTGCTTCATATTTGTACTCTTGGGGTCTCTTAGAATAAGTTGACATGCTTTGATGTTTACAAAAACATATTGCTTTAATCATACTGTCCCTTTCCTGCAGTGCCTCCACCTTGAGAGCTTTTGGCCCCGCTTTCTCCAAAAAAGCCCAGAACCAAATTCAACCAAATTGCACAGATGAAAAACTGGGCTGGCTTTCTGAATCAGTGACAGCGCTGGGCTCGTTCGAGATTTGCCAGATCTGCGCAAATCGATCAACGGCGATCGCAGCCCGATGCGTGCCGGTTATGTTTGTTTCCGACTTGCTCTGGGGGCATGCACACGTGGGCAAGTTAACCTCACAAGATCAAGGCGGTCGCAGGTTTGAGATGCAGGCAGCACAGTTGCTTTTCACAGACAACACCCAGGCAGACCCAGGGCATAATGGGAAATGCCTGCCTCTCAGCTTATCTAACAGCGGATTGGTTCAGAATCGACTCAAAATGCCTTGATCGCGGTTCTCTGTTCCTCTTTTTAAATGAATGCGCTGTCGATATCTTCTATAACAGACGTGATGGCGGAATCTACACATCTCAATTCTCCAGCAGCAGCCATCTTTGTTGTAAACAAATTCAACTCAAGCGCTCTTTGGTGATGTGGTTGATTACGTTACTGTTGATCATCTGTCAATCATTGCATAAAGCCCGCCCTGACAATTTGATTGGTCCAAACAGCTCTGCTTTGAGCATAGTTGCTCCACACCGGATAAAGTCCAGACCGAACTTCCCGACCTCAAATGTTGTGGGCCGGGCTAAGTTCGGCTGGCATCCAGGCTAAGAGAAAGCTCCATTTGGAGTTTTTTTCTTTATACATATATTACATACACAAAAAACTAAAAAAAACTATACAACACAGTAAAAGATGGGAAAAATCCCCAAAAAGCACAATATGGGCTTTTTAACAGTGAAAATGATTTGAAGGTTCTTCCCCACTTGCTGGAAGAACCAGTGTAGCAATCAAGGTAATCACCTACCAGGTGCCTCTCTTCATCAGCAAAGGAATCATGTAGGATATTCCGATTAAATGGAGTTTGTGTTGAGATTTTGTTTTTTGTAATTTACAAATAACCAAAATTGCTGGAAAACATTTGACTGGCAGAGTAGTTACCGAGGCTTGCCATTGGCGCATCTTTCCGGTAAAAGACAAATGAGAAAAGAAATTTAAAAGTGATGCATATACATAAGAGCAACAAGTCCTACAAACCATACGACGATATCGGTTGTTTGTTCCTACCCTGTTACAGGACCCACAGGAGCGTTTCACAAATTAGAGCCCCCTAGCAGTGGCATAGAGTATAACCTCATATTTAAACCAGAGAACTATACGGTTGCGTTTTAAACAAGTCGTTAATGTTGTGAAACGGTCGCAGTTTGGTTAGCTTTAGGCAAAAAAACACTAATTAGTTAATGCTTGTGTTATCCTTTGGTCAAATTTGACCCATTATTTAAAAATGTCTATCAAAATATGGATTTCTTTTAACCAAATTGCATAAAAATAACACTGATGCACATTGTATGGTATGGAACCCATACAACATTCTTTGCGGGTAAAATTTATGAATACTTATGAATTTTGGGTGTTTAATTAAATTTTATAGCATTTGGTTTCAAAACCGTATCCTGACTAAACTTTGACATATACCAGTCTGTAATTCACTCAACATCCTCTGATCTTAACTATTAGTCACACATAATTTATGCTTTTTTAAACAAAAAAATGAGGTATAATAATTAAAAAATTGGGTTTATTGACCATGACTTTAAAAAAAAGCATTAAAAAAAAAAAGTGACAAAAACGTTTAAAAAGACCTAGAAAAAAAAGCAACAAAAACGATGAGAAAAGTTCATCGGGAAGACAACACAAGGGTTAAGTTATATATGAGACAAAATGCCAAACATATCAGATACCGAAATAAGATGTCCTGATTTTCTTCGACTCGCGCAACCGACATACATACGTCATGCTGCCTTCACTCCGATTGGCAGTCACGTCGCTCAGCATTTGCATAAAATAGTCTTGTCTATTTTGGCCCCGCCTTGCAAACGGCCACTCCCGTTGAAAATGAATGGCAGCCTGTCGCTTTTCCGCTGTCTTGTAGCTAATGTGACTGAGGGGTTACTTCTCGATTTGCTCCTGTCATAACTACCACGACCAATAGAATGCGTAGTCACTATAAACGTAAATATGACTCGTAATTGCTGCTTGAACAAACAATTTATGTGGGTGTTTTTCGGGGGAGGACAGTCTCCATAAAAGTGCACCTCCAAACAGTGTCCGAAAGAGCGGTAACCAAGCCCAAGCAGAACCCGACAGGCATTTTGTTTTTTATGTCTGACTCCAACCCATAGTCAAGTTTGTAAGCTGAAGCACTGAGTTTGTTACGTGGACATTTAACACCTGAAGTAGCCTATGTGTTGCGTTCATGTATTGTCATGTAGGCTAAATAACCCAGCACTGAAAACAAAGGAGCCAAAACAGACAGTAGGTCCATCTTTTCTGATCCATTTTTACACTATATTTTCGCAAAAAAATAACTTTAAGCACCATGTTAGCCAAATCCGAACTCAAACAGCATTTGTAAATATTTGTAACCTTTTTAGGGACACAAAGAAAAAAAAAAAACACTAAAACAATATGCAGAACTGCAGAAAAGAAAAGTTGTAGAACAGTGACATAAGGACTGACTCACTGAGGTGACTTGCTGGTCAGTCTAACTCTAATTTGTTTGTCCTGGATGTCTAATTCTTGTTAACAGAATGACGAGCAGCTTTCCACAAATCCATTTACAGGTCTGAACTGAAGGACCACATGTGGAGTTGTTTATCCAACATAGGCTACCATCCAATCTCTACTCAGCGACCTCTACTTCCTACTAATTCTCCTGCTGTCTTAATAGAAATAAAAAAAATAAAAAAAACTTTCTGCCCCTTTCTGACTCTTACTTACATATAAATATTGCTGAAATACTTTGCTATTAACTGAGCTCTGTGGCTTTCAGCCAATTCCCCACTGTTATCTTTGTAGCTTTCTGTTGGAATCATTACACAGTATGTCTTCCAAAACAGACATAAAGCAGACTCTGGAAGGAAAAAAAAAAGTCAACTGTATTTAACACCGCTAAATTCATGGGTTGTAAATCTGTATATTAAAATACAAATAATCATTATACCATGACCGCAGAGAATACTTTCTTCTGATCGGCTAGAAGGTGATGGTGGGCATTGCGTGGCTCTGATGTATAATTCCATGGTTATTGGAGTAGGAGCAAATTTGTCAGAGATACCCCAAACATGACGTTTAATTTAAATTGCCTGAAATATGAACAAACAAATATGAAAACATGTACTGCTGTTATGTTAATCCCAGTGATTATAAACAGCTAAACAAGAGTGTTATTAGTCTGTGTCATGCATTTACAATAAATCACAGTGTTGTATATGTGTAGTGTGTGTAATTTAGACACATTTAACCCTTGTGCATCCCTTTAAAAAGGTTTCTGTTGTACTGTAGCACAAAAATGTCAGAAAACTGCCATAAGATTATTATTTTCCACTTTCACTTAAATCTAATCTAATCAATTCTGACCAACTTCAGAAAATCAAATATCTCAACATCTATTGGATGAATTGACATGCAACTGTGTCCTTTTTTCCCCAGAAGATGGATCCCAATTACTTTTCCTCTGGTGCCACCAGCAGGTCAAACTTTCCCTTTTACAGTGAAATTATTCAACATCTACTGAATGAATTGGCACAGACATTTTTTACAAACTTTAATGTTTCCGGCCCAATATATCCTATTGATTTTCGTGACATGCCAACCTGTCAACCAGGACAGATGCTTAGCAATGCTAACCATAACACTGTGTACATTAAAATATGACGTGACGTTGTTATTGAGTGTTTTCCATGTCTTCGGCTGGAACTTTGACTCACTGTGTGTTTTCACTTTGTCAAAGTTAATTGAAACATGTTGGTCGCCTAGAAATATCTTGTTCAGCATTCTGCCGACCAAGCTAGCTAGGTACCGCTAGCGTTAGCTGGTCACTTAAGGATTAGTTTGCCTATTTCTGTACTGCCCTACATGCAGATGCATGACACCAGTACCCCGAGGTGTTTACCGTGTTTACCCACCGTGAATCTCCAGTGGATGACTCGCTTCAGAAGGGTGTAAAAATTGCGACTTTACCACTTTAGCGTTTAGCTTAGCGCAGCACCATTGCAACAATAACACTGGCTTGGCTACTTCCTCCTCCCCAGCTCCACCCTCTCGTTCAAAAATCTTCACATCCGGTTGCAAAAAACCAAGATGACGGCCAAATTGCTAAACTTGAGGCTTCAAAACAGCAGTCAACAAACCAATGGGTGACGTCACTGCTACTACGTCGACAATCTTTTTTTACAGTCTATGCTGTAGACACTTGGTCTTTTTTAACTAATATATTGTTGGTTTGTATAGTGGCATGACGTAAATATCCTGAATATAATGGTCTTTATGCAAAGGTACCCCTTGACAACAGGTCTTTGCAAGATTCCAAAGCCTATTTAGTTGTTTTTCCCAACAACAACTAGCACATTCAAGTCTTTTTAAAACCCGAGGCCGAAATGCAAAAACAACCTTCCAGCATTCCTTCATCTGGGCTAAGGAAGTGACGGAGCCTTGGGGCCCAGCGTTCCTGGTCCTGATTGATTCTCTAATAAGGAATGAACAGCAGCACCTGGTACTTTGTGTAATTGTCATATTTGTCACCCTCAGAAGCGAGCTGAGGCGATGAGTGTGAGCAGCTACTGGGATCTAATTGGACAGAGTTATCAGACGGTGAACAGCGGCAGCGGAGCAGCGAGCAGAGGTGATCCATATCCTGCTCCAAACGAGAAAGAAGAGTCGTTAAGAGAGACAGGGAGACATTAGGAGCGTTACACACATGCATCAATTCACATACATCCTGGTAAACACAAACACACACACACACACACACACACACACACACACACACACACACACACACACACAGTGTATCATTTTGATTTTAGTGCCAATATGTCTGCTCAGATTTATGGACAAGACTGGTTCACAAATCTGCACATGGATATTCCGTCACACCTGAAATTCACACCAGAAGCAAAACATCATTGTAGTGAGTGCTACAAAAGCCTCTTCACCAAGCCTTTCATAAATACCACCAAATGTTCCTGGCACAAAAGTACAATCTTTTTTTACTCACATTTATTCATTAAATAAAAGTCAGGGAAAGTCAGATTTCTCTATACACAAATACTCAGACACAAAGTATTTATTTTATAATATATACCACTGTCACACTGTCAAAGCTTACTAGTACTCTTGAATAGAACAGAGTCATAGGGGCTTTATTAAAATGATCCAATAAGTGTGTAAGATTTGTGTATTAATGAGCATTTTCTGATCTCTCACCTCCACGGTGAAGGTTAAATCAAGTTTAGTTGATTAAAACTACTTGATTAAACCTGCAATTTGTGCCTTTTTGGCTACTTGGGGGCATCGGAAACAAGTTGTAAACTCAACATTGACATATCATCCCCTTTTACGTTGATATGGTAAACCGTTGCTTATTTACACATTATGGAGTTTTGGAGCAACATTACTGTATATTTGTCCAATAGTCATTCTCCTTTTAGCTCTGTTTTTGGTCTCCACCAACTCCTGAGGGAAATATCTGACACTTTAGCTACTAAATATTTCACTGTGATTGCCAGCAAGTCTCTAAAGCAGTGATGTTCCACAGGGGGTCCAGGACCCATAGGTGGTCCTCAGGGGGGCCACCAAATTATTGTTTGTTAATTTTTTGTTTTGTTTTATTAATAAACATTAACATGAATCCAACATATTTGCAAGGATAAATTGGGCTATTTGTAATTTTTATTTTACATACACACTTTTGAACATTGATGATAGGCTTACTGTCCTTTAGGTAAGGTAGCATCCACAGATACAGTTAAGCTTAAGGACTCACTGTGCCTTTCTCATGTACAGTATGTGTTTAACATTATAACATGTATAAATTCATGAATGTCAATAATTTAATAGCTTAGCCTTGAATGCACTATAGAAAGGTATGTGGAAAGACTTTATGCCGTCCTACATCTTATTGTAGGCCCAGCTAATATGCAACCTAATTTTGTACAATATGTAGTGTTAGAATTCTCTAAAAGACGTGATCGTTCGATTTCTGGAGGAAGGAGAAGCTGGGGTTCGGATTGAAAGTTAAGCAAGAGGTTTAATAAAACAACACGGTGAAAACGACAGTCAAAACACAATTAAACATAAAACATAAAACACTACCAGCATCAGACTGCAAACATGCTTCCCCTGTCGGGACACAAGTTAGCAGCCATGCGACATGACAAACAATACACTGTAAACAGCAGACTACAGAACCTTGTGCCCTTGTCGGGTCCCAGGCTTGTAGTCCTGAGACATTCCCCGGATCACACATTTATTCCCTAAACCTGGGTCGTTCCTTAAATGAAATCTTCCCCTATTGGTCAGGTGTCTCTCAAAAGAAAGGTGTACGTTCCCAATCAATCCAACTATATGAATACACATTCATTGTTCTAATCACGTCTAGCTCAACAGGGGATGGCTCCCCAAAAGCAGAAACAATAGTTACCTTTCCTGTGGGGACAATGAGTCTTCTTCATATACTAAATGTCAGACATGACCTGATTAATTCTTTAGAAGCTAGGTTTTGGGTGAGCAGTCAAATGCTGATTAGTGTAGTTATTTGATTAGATCTACCTGCAAGCTGCATAACCAAAAGTACATTGTTTTCAAAATGTAAACATGGTTTTAACTTTAACTTCAACAGTAGTAGGGGTCCTTGGCCTAAAAATCGTTATAGACCCCTGCTCTAAAGTGCCTGTCTGCTGTTTGGTGCTGAGCAGGTAGTGTGCAGTGAGTTTTCAGACGCTATGAGAGGAGTGAAAGTGAAGCAATACAGTTAAGTTATGGGCTGGACAGTAGAAATGTACCAATGATCTGTTCACCAAAGGGTTGAAAAGCACACTGAATTGCCATTCCTTAAGGCTTTTCTTTAAACCAAAAGTGCCAATCTGTTGTTGTGCGCTACATGTGCGAAAGGGCCACTTTGCACCTGATTGGTCCAGAGTTCTTATGAGAAAACGGCTTAAGATGGTGAACATGGTCAACATTATGTTGTGGTTAGTGGGAGATAGAGGACCCAAATGCAGGGAGAGGCAGGCAGCCAGAAGATGGTTTGAACTTGAGGTTTTAATCCAACAGAAAACTGCAGAACAAAGACTGGAAAACTCCCAAAGTCACGCAGGGAAAAACCAAAAGCAACAGGCGATAACATGCACAACAGACTGACGGGCAACACACAGGCAGGAACAAACTCAAAATGATCTGATCCGAGACAAAGGGAACACAGAGGTTAAATACATGAGGTAATTAACAAACGAGGGACAGGTGATACAACAGGTGAAACACATCAGGAGAGACAAGGTAATCAACAACAGGAAGTAAAACTAGACATGACAAGACAGAGAAAAGACTATCAAAATAAAACAAACAGAACATGAACAGGGAAATGCACAACAGGGAACAGAAAAATACACAACACAATATATACAGACAACAATACACAACACAGGATACATTTACAAGACAGGGAACAGAAACCTAAAAAAAAAAAAACATACGACAACAGGAAACATACAGAAAACTACAAACAGACAACAGAAATAGAACAAAATACATAGCAAAATGCTGAAACCATAATACATTATGCCTGCTTAACATCAGCATGTTAGCATTGTCACTGTAAGCATATTACCATGCTGTTATTAGCATTTAGCTTAAAGCTATAGTGTGTAGTTTCTGCCGCCCCCACGAGGAATTCTAAGTAATGACAACAAAACAGCGTGTCCACACGATACAAGCCTTCCGTGACCGTGCACTGTTCCCCCCGCCCCCCTCCCTTCACACAGTTGCTAGTAGCCAAGGAGGACACAGCGGATTAAAATAACATGATGGACTCTTTAGAAGAGGTCATATCTTCCCTCGAGCTTCTGCAGTGGAAAGTCACCGGACGACACAATCTTCTGAACACAGCCATACTGAGAAATCCAGAGAGAGTTGTGTGGAGCTGATAGTCTTAATTAGCTTTGTAGCAACTCCTTTGCCAATACCTTGAATGTAACGGACGTTCATTAATATCAAAAAGTAAAGCAGTACAGCATTGAGGCCACCAGAAAGTAGGCCAATTTGACATAGCGGCCAAACAGTGGAATTAAAACTTTTGTGTCCGTCACGTGATGACATCGAGCCCATAAAGACTATTTCCCATAGTCATAGACGAAAGAGACATTTGTAAATCAGTTGATACATTATTTTGGGTGCCACATCCCCCACAAAATGATTTGTTTCACTATTAGAATTTATTCCATTTGGACCAATACCATTTGGAAAGTCTACAAGATTTTTTTTTCTTTTTAAGATAATTTTTTGTTTTGTTTTTGGATAGGAAGAATGACTGGCGCAGGTCTGCAGCGCGCCTGCTCTATGGGCCTCGTAGTGCGGAAGCAGCACCAATTAGAGGGTGACACGGGAATCAGTTGTCGCTCCCATCCCATCCCGAGCCCACAAAAATCTTCCGGCCATATCCCGAGAACGCGGACTGCCCCCAAAAAAATGTTCACCCTCTAGCGCCAATCCTTTGAGTAATTTTATACGAGGAAGTCGATCGTTATCCAGGTTTCATTATACATCCATGCTAACATTGTTGTAGGCTCTTAGACTTAAGCCCTTTTTTTAGACATTGGAATGTGTAACATTGCTGGCTTCCTCTTTATGTTAAAGTGATGCCTTTGTGTCATTCAGACAGAGGTGACTTTAATGTTGATATTCCTTCGGCCTTCATTCAGACATAGACGTGACAGCACATTTACAGAAACAGGCGCGGCGCTCGCGGTAATTGGCACAGGTGGTGATCCCGAAAGAGAGAGAGAGAGAGAGAGAGAGAGAGAGAGAGAGAGAGAGAGAGAGAGAGAGAATAACAGCTGGGAGTTCAAATTATTGTGCTCACAAGCTGTAAAACATTTAGCCGCATATTAATTTATTCGCACTCCAGAAATGCTTCTGAACACACTGTGTTTACACCGTATTGTGAAGATCATTCTATAGGCCTTGTACATATACTGTAATAACACGAGAGATAGAGAATGGCAGGTTGGGTAAAAGGACAGCCTCCTGACAACATGCAGGGGAGAAGGAGGCAACCTTGTTTGAGAACTTGTGATGAAAGAGTTGAACTAATGTGCGCGTGTCTCCTTCAATAATTTATGACCCCCTGCAGCTGTGCAAATACCAGTGTTGAGCAACATTCCTCACTGCAAATGACGGCCCGAGTTTCAGTATTATAATGACGGATCAGCGCTGGATAATTCATCTGAGGGCCCTAAAATATGCAATTACTCTGCAGTCGCTCCGGATCCATCTATCACGGCGCTCAGCGTACTTCGCCACAATATAAGGCAGCGCTTTTATCAGCACAGCGTTAACCGATAGAAAGGTACGGACCCATGTGTTCTGTTGTTTGTTCTTGCTTAGCAAGGCACAGATCTGATACACAACAGGAAAACCCAACAAGTCCTCCAAACCAACGACAATATAGGTGGTTTATTCCCTCCCTCTGATACGGAACACAGGAGCGTTTCATAAAATAGCCCTTAACGTTGTGAAACGGTTGCACTTTGCTTATGTGTAGGCACCAAAACTACCGTATTTTCCGGACTATAAGTCGCTCCGGAGTATAAGTCGCATCAGTCAAAAAATGCGTCATGAAGAGGAAAAAAACATATAAGTCGCATTTATTTAGAATTTTAAATTTTTTTTCATCTGTCAACTACACAATAGCACACAGAACAACAGGCTGAATACGGTAGATGTCTGGTATGTTAACTTAACACATTAACAGTTATTGAACTATACAATAGCACACAGAACAACTAGCTACCAGGGCGTGGAGCATGGATGTATTAAAAGGCGTGGAGACGACCGTAACCGCTGACGTGCCCCTCCCGACTCGTCCTCCAGCTCTGGCCATCTTGCTTTCAGCCCGCGATTAGCCGATTAGCTTTCTTTGTTTTCTTCATTGCAGTAAGAGTCACCTTTTCGCCAGTCCCTCACAAGTTTCTCCCTCATTTCAAACTTTCTTTCTGCTGCTCGATTACCGTTTTCGGCTGCATATTTTACTACCTGCAGTTTATCTCTTTTTTTTCTCAGTTGTCTTTAGGAGCAGCATTCTAGTTGTCACAAGCCTAGAGCGCCCTAGAGCGGCTTTAGACGGTAATGTTTTCAGTATGAATTAACATTTAAAAACATGTTAAATTATATATATTTTGATATATAAGTCGCACCTGACTTCCTGCTATTCTTCCATCATACTTCCTATGGCCACTAGTGGGTGCCGTCACTATAAATGTAAATATAGGTCAAAATTGCTGCTTGAACAAACAACCTATTGGAGAGTTTTTCCGGGGAGGACAGTCTCGGGAAAACCACACTGAGGAAGGAAAATATCACACCAGTGTTCAGTTTTGACCTCTGACCCGACCAACGAGGAGGAGTGAATGAACATTTTCCAAAACACTATCAATCCATCCTGAAACAAAGAAAAATTGTTCCCCGAAGAAATGTAATGTCCAAGTATCTTAATGTCTCATTATTCTGTCAACACAAAGTCTTGGCTCCGGCAATCCTTTGGAAAACGGCCGTGATTTGATTTGATTTTTTATTGCTGCCTGTCAGGAGTCCAACAGAGGTTTTCAGATGCCAAAAATTCCAGGGCTTTGAAAAAGAGGTATCAATCACCACGTTTGCCAGAAGAACTGTTTCTTCCTCCCCTCGTCTCCTGGAATTAAGACTGGAGCATGGGATTCAGACATCTCACTGGGACCTGCGAGATATGAGGGATGGAAGCAACTGATTAAAGTCCTTTTAAGTGTTGCTTAATGTTTGTGCCATGAGCCCCTTTGAAAGTAAAAAGAAATGTCATGCCCCCATCCCACTGAAAATTATACTAACTGTTATTAACCATTAACAGGGGAGAATGGAGACATTAGTGATGGAACTAACAGAAATTGCAAAAGCATTTATCACAGATTCAATTAAATTATAATATAAATTAGTTACGTTCAAAACTAGTATTTTTTATATATTTACTTAGAATATCAGTGAAGTAACAATGCCATAACTTGAATAAGACCTTGTAGTACTCTTTATTTTATTTTATTTTATTTTATTTTTTATTTTATTAGTTTATTTGTCAGGGACCATGCACAGTTCAAGCCCTGTACTAGAGTTAGCTATACAGCTAATTTACATCTGTGGTCCCTGGGCAAGGGAGATAAAAGGATAATATACACAATATAGACAATACAGACAATACTGTCAAAACAAATAAAAAAACAACAACAAAAACAACTTACAACAACATTACATAACGTATGAACCAGTATATAAAATATACATTCCATGTTCTAAAAAGATCAATGATCACATAGTTAATTTGCCTTCAGTCAAGTCTTTAAGGACATTTTAAAACTGCTGAGACTTACACAATCCCTAATGTGAAGTGGAATTAAGTTCCACTTTTCTACTACAGTAAATGAAAAAGCTGATTGACCAAAATTTGTCTTCCTAAATTGATTTTCCTCCGCAGCAAAAGAGATTCGATCTTTGTATAAAGCTGATGTTGACATGCTGTAATATTCTTATTCTCTTAATTTATATTTGAATTAAAGAAAGAAACGATTGGGATTGGTTTAAAGAAATGCCAATAAACCAGAGCACATTGTTCTCCCATCCCGGGATGTTGTGTGGACTAGCCAGACCTTCCTCCGTAACACTGTGCAGGAAGGTCTGGCAATGCGAGACTATACTTATTTTGACCCAAACCAAGACCTTTTCCTTAAAAATAATTGTTCTGATCTCTTTGCCTATGCATGAGCAACATATACAGTATCTATGTTTAACTAACTGCCAAAGCACTGTATTTTAGTTCCAGCTGTCAATATTCACTTCATACACTCTATGATCACATCTAAAGGAAAAGCCTGCTCATAGTAAGACTATAGTAGGAATAAAAAAGGATGACCGGGCCCATACATTTGGACAGTATCTCTTCATGGCATTCTTGGTGTTGCAGGAATCACACATGTAAAGCAACAGAGAAGGTGTGTGAGGAATGAAAAAGAGAACTTGAGAGAGAAGTTAAAACCATGCGACTTTTAAAAATCTGCACACTTGCTTTAAGTAGGTGTTTGTCAGATTGTTGGTTTTATGCTATGTTTACACATTTCAACTTCTCCATTTTCAAAAATAACATTGTGCACAGCTGTCAGTTTTCAGAAAAGTGTTGGTTTACACGTACCCGTGTATATGCCGTCAATGCAGTCAAGAGCATGCCAAACCTGTAGGTGGCGGTGTAACGAGAAGCTCAAGCCCACGTTAGCCATTCGGAATCCCGAAAATAGCAACAACAGCAACGAATCACTTCCTCTCTCTTCTCTTCCTCACTTCCTCGGCTGCCCAAACCTCCGTTTGTCTCAGTTTACATGCAAACGTGCAAACGAAGTTTTCCAAAATCTCCACTCTGGCCGGAGGTTTTAGAAAGACTCGGTTTCAGAGGCAAATTCTCCGTTTACGTGTAAACGAAGGGCACAAACAAAGGGAAATGTCTCCGTTTTTCAAAATAACCATGTACGTGTAAACGGGGTATCAGAAAGTTACAGAAATTGTCCGACACAGCCTCAGTAGTTCAGACTTTAGGAAGGTGTGCGTGGGTTAATTTTTGGGTTAATCCAACAAGCACTTCATTTGAAGCATGTGCAGTGTTGGGATGGATACTTTCAAAACGGATTCTGTTACAGAATACATGCCCAAAAATGTAATTTGTGACGTATTCCGTTACATTACTCAATCTGAGTAATGTATTCTGAATACTTGGATTACTTCCACATTGAATTGCATTTTATAAGTGTAGGAATGCGGCCATCAAATCCTGCTTACTAAACAGGTCTATTCTGGTGTGTTCTTCTTTTCCAACTGGCTGAATGTGTTAGGCCCAAGTCTCCCTGAAAGTGCAATATATTATAATTTGCTGTAGAGGAACAAAGACTATAAGGGTATGTTAATGCAAAAGATGTTTTGCTTGGTTAAAAAAGAGAATAATTGACCAATTTTCCCTTTTCAGTCTCAGCTGTTAAAAGTGGGAAAATAGACAAACATAAAATGTTCCGTTTCTGTACAGAATTTGCTATTGCATAACAACATTTTTTTTTTCACTGAGCGACTAAGTGCATAGGTGTTGCAACTTATCACCTTAAAATAAAAAGCACCAGAAGAAAACCTGCATTTTCCCTTACCCTTTTCCTGATTTTACAGGATAAAAACATAAAAAGGATGATATGAAACATTCCATACAAAATGTCAAGATTGTTACAGCTGACTATGTTCACTAATTCATTAATTCAATTCAATTTTCAATTCAATTTTATTTATAGTATCAAATCATAACAAGAGTTATCTCGAGACACTTTACAGATAGAGTAGGTCTAGACCACACTCTATAATTTACAGAGCCCCAACAATTACAGTAATTCCCTCAAGAGCAAGCTTTAGCAGTAGCTATTGTAGCTAATATAGCATTAATGTTCTTTCATTCAGAATGACAAACTAATAACGGTCCATCAAAATAAAACAGAAACTCAAACTGAATGTGATGAAGGCAAAATAACATTATTTTACTTTTGGGTGCAGTAGCAGTGGCGGAGTGGCAATCGGGAGAGTTGGGACTTTTCCCGGTGGGCCGGTAGTGTTTCGAGGCCGCGAGGGCCAGTCTGATAATAGTTATACATTGCAAGTTCTTAGCAACACCATCCGGCGGCCTGGTGCCGTGATGACCGGTCACGTGCCATCCCGGTCCAAATACAGGTCCTCGTCACTCTGGGGGCAACCTGCTGCTTCCAGAGGGAAATGTCAGACAGCTAAGTGTTTCATATAAATATTATATATAATCTTCAACTTTATCACTAAGGCTTGTTTGGATATAATATATAGTTCTGTTAAATCTTATTATATAGGTCTGGTATATCGAAGCTGTCCCTGAGTGCTGTAATGCCTTCCGTTTTGGAAGATATTAATAAAGGTAGTCTATAGATCAGGTTCCCCTACACTGTGCGAGAACAGACCGAAATTATAATTCAATTTGCAGTAATTCACCAGCGTCTGACCAGTTTTTTGCTTTTTCTCCGCCAGTCGTCATGATTCAGTGTAAAGAACAACCGCCAGGGTCAATAATATACTGATCAGCATTCATGAGGTGCTTTGCGTTGACTATTTATGGTTAAAAATGGGCGGGATAAGAGGCTGATTCACGTAAGCACACTTGTTTGTGGGTAATCTGTTATTTATAAAGGGAACATTGCTTGCAGATGTGAGTACGCATGGTTTTATAGATTAGATACATTTTTTTGCCGTACGCCATTTTTGGCTTTTGGGCGTACGTACACTTTTAGTAAGGTCCACAGTAAAGACCTCAGTTGATGAGTGAAAAAACACTGAAACAAAAAGCCATGAGGCTTTAAGCTTTCAATCATCACAGACACATGAAATCAGATCTGTTCAAACGAGTGTGTGTGTGTGTGTGTGTGTGTGTGTGTGTGTGTGTGTGTGTGTGTGTGTGTGTGTGTGTGTGTGTGTGTGTGTGACCTCAGCGTGTGCGTCTCAGCAGTGCTGTAGGACAATAAAACAGCTCATCAGCAAACACATCAGCGTTTATTTACTCCTGCTAACCCACTTAGCGGCGTCTTCATTCAGCAGATGAAGCCTGCTCCTTTGATATCCATTACCGCATTATTCGCCGGTAATATCTTGGCCGGCATTATGACCGTTATTATGACTGTCATTCAAGCCGGGCTTTTAACATAATTGAGTCATAAGAAATTAGCATAAAGGCTAATTTGTTTGATTATGCGTGCATTTGTGGAATTATGGGGCTAAATGAGGATGCCTGTGTGGCAGGTTAAAAATGAGCTGTGGGGAAATTGTTTAAGGGGCTCAACAGAAGTGCAGCGATGCGGCCGCTGTTCATAATGTGTCCGTCATGCCATGCACATCACCGCCGCGCTGCTACAACCTCGTAAATCCAATCTTTGACTTTCATGGTTTAATATCAGCTGACGGATCACACGCTCATCTTTAAATCCAGCTGCTGGACAGATGGAAGCATGTCAAAGGTCATCGGCAGACAATATGAAGACCAACACACACGTACGTTAACTAACTAACTAGCTCATCACATTATTTTATGACATATACTATGATTTATCATACTATACACTGAAAAAAATGAGTGGATGTAAATGAAGCATAATTAAAATACATTAAACAACAAAATATAAATATATAACATAGGAGATACAGAAGTGATATGATTCAGGTGTATAAGGTTGTACAGGGAATATATGATGTAACAGTTGGAGCGATAGGTATGAGACACGAGGGAATTCTTTAAAACTTGTCTGAAAAGAGAACAAATTTTTTCACACTCTGTGCGGTAAAATCATGGAACGAGCTTCCAGAAGAAGTCGGCGTTCCCCGTCTTTAATTAATTATTTTAAGAATAGGTTGGATGCATTTTACCTGTCAGAAGGTGTAATGTATAATTATAAAGCTTTTCAGTAATTTATGTAACTTATTTATGAATTGTTAGAAAATTTAAATCATGAAATCAATGTGTTTCATGAAAACATGTTAAAAAACGCTGGAGAGTGAGACACACGAGGAGTAACAACAATCTGGCAGGGAACAAGTGAACACAGGTGAGTATATATACACGGGGGATGGGAAGACAACTAGACACAGGTGAATAACATTAGGGCGGAGACAGGTAATCAAAAACGGCGGGAAACAAACAAAGGCAGGAAGACAAGTGAAGTGAATGAAGACAAACAGTGGATTTCAAAATAAAACAGGAAGTCCATGAAAACAGAAAACATGAAACCAACTAAAACAGAAACTTAACACAAGGACCAAACCATGACAACCGCTTCCTCCTCCGCTCCTTGGCCAGCTCGCTCCTCCTTGCCGTGTCAAACTGCGTCGACACTCCGTCGACAGTTCATTTGTAGTCAATAAAGATGCGGACATGAACACAACTTGGTGGGGAAACTTGACGGTAAATCAGGGATCAGGGAGCGGGGTTAGTGGGTTAGTGGGTTAGAAATGTGGGTGGTTTTAGATTCAGTTTTGCATAAAGGCTGGAACCAAAGAAGCCGCCAGAAACTAGAGTTTAGATTCTCTGCCTGAGCCCAAGCCCGAACTTGACCCGACCTGGTCGATATTTACCTGGCCGGGCTCTTGATCAAGCATTTGTGTTTTTCTAATCATTACTTCATTAGCCTAATTGGGTGGTGATAGGTTTGGCATTTGTGCATGCAGGTGTTCAAATGTATCTCATCTATTCTAAGGAGCTTCTATGGACGGGTTAGTTTTAAGTTTTAAGGACACTGTCTCACAGAAAAACTTAGCTTAGAATAAGTGAATCTATTTTGAGTTTGGGTACAACCTTCACACAGAGGAATTGGAGCCCGGAATGTGAGAATCTATTAGGAGCATCGGCCATGAAAGGTGCAGTTTGAAAGCAACTGGTCCACTAAAATAGGTAGCTTGGACTGTGTGAGGACAAAAAGAGTTTAAAAAGGATCCATTTTGATGTTCATGTTAGTCCCTTGGGCAGACACTTCACGGTTGTCTCATTGTCATGAGTTTGTTCACTGTTTGAATAAAGCTGCATTTGATTTGAACTCATCGGACTGGTCGTCATCTTTGAAGTCTCCCAACATCATTTCTGAGTGGGGAGAAAGCTCTGCCCCCCCAGCTTCTCCCGTAGCTCTGGGTACATGTCTTGCACTGACTTGAGTGTGAGGTAAACTGTGCTAAACGGTGTCTCAGCCATCTGTAGCACTGTCTTCGATAATTGCGCAACCAGGCCAGGTTGTTTCAGATATCTCACCAGTCCTTTAGCAGCAGATATGGTCTCTCCTATATTCGGCGCGTTGTCGGCCAGTGCGTTGGCATCCAGACCGTGGCGAAGGGCAGTATTAATTAGGTGATCGAGACAAGAAAGTCTCCCATATGGTTCCAGGGCTTTGATTATGTTACTGACTTGATCTGTTACCCACACTATTCGGCTGAGGGAGCTAGGTTCGAATTTTCTTTTTAACGTTTTTTTCATTTGGATCCATGATCCAGTCCATTCTGAATAAACAAACAACGCAGTTTACACGCTCGGGTAGGGTCAGGCTTGATGTTTTTGGGCCCGATCTAAGCTTTACCAAAAACCCAGGTTGAAGTTAGTTTTAAGTTGTGTATTAGACACTGTCTTTTTAACTCAGTTTCACCTCGCGCGTGGCAGTGGGACGATTAGCTCACCTGCCCCTGAATTGCACCATCAATACAATACTATTTAAATGCCACAATGTTTTTTTTCAATATGTTGTTCATACTGGTGAAAATTATGATTAAAAAGCATACTAAAATTTAAAGATATATATACAAAAATGGTCTCATGTACTTTTCTCTCTACGTTTACAGTGCCCCATTTTCTGACCAAAGACACAAATAGATGAAAAAACCTTTTTTCCAGTACAGCGTTTCCATTCAGAGATAGCAGTGATAAGAGTCCTTCACCACTCTTGTCTCCATATATAACAGATTTGTACTGTTGTTATTGAGGACCGCTTGGCTGAGAACATGTTCTCTGGCGTCAGTGCAGGAGCGTACGAGTGTATAGATCATTGGACCATGGCTGATTTATTTATTGCTTTGGAAAACCATGGAAACGTGTCTTTTCATTTCAGTTCCTGAAGAAAAGATGCAAAAAAAACCAAAAAAAAACTACTAGTTGTAGTACAGCTTATCAAATCCATCCATGTGTTTTATTACTGCTTTGATTCAATTCAATGGATACATTTATGACATCATTGGATGGATAGATAGATAGATAGATAGATAGATAGATAGATAGATAGATAGATAGATAGACTGCAACAACACTAAACATATTTGCTGTCTGTCCTTTACCCCTACCTAGTCCACGTCTTCTATTCCAAGCAGACAGAGCTGTGGGTTGAGGTTCTATGGGTTTTTCTAACAAACCTAATTAACATCCGAGCTGCAGGGCAACAAAGTAATGAAACGTATTACGACAGTACAGCAGTATGAGGTGGGAAATGAGGGTTGAGCTGCTGAGCTATGTTTAGATGTAACAGGATTCTTGACCTCAAGGGAAAGTCTGTTTAGTTTTGGCAGTGGGCTGGTAGTTAGAGTTGTCCATGTTGAAGTGTTTTGGCGTGTTCTATAAAAATAGAAAAAAATCTTGTTTTCTGATATGTGTGTGACGACCCCTCCACCCCTGTGTGGATTTTGGGTTACTTTGGCAGGAAATACAGTTTTACTGTTTTTGCAATAATAACAACCACAAAAAACAGCCATGAAGAAAACTTCTGCCTAATCGTATCCAAAATGTTTGACCTTGACCCACCAAAGTAACTTTTTACTCATCAGAAGAAAAGAATTTGAGTAGGGCTGAAACCGCTGCAACTAACGAATATTTTCATTTTTGACTCATCTGTCGATTATTTTCTCATTTGATCAATTAGTTGTTTTGTCTATAGTATAATGGCAGAAAATGGTGAAAAATGTCGATCAATGTTTCCAAAAGCTAATAATTTAATAAAAAAAAACGACTCAAACCTGTTAATCGATTGATAAAATAGTTGAAAACTAATCGATTACTTTTGGCAGCTCTAATATATATATATATATATATATATATATATAGAATAATAAAAAAAGAAAATATATATATATATATATATATTCTTTTTTTTTATTTATGTTTTTAAACAGATTCCCATTACACACACGTGGTTTGCTGATGATAAACTAATTAAAAATTACGATTTCTCTTTCAGTTTGTCCCTTTGAAACTATGTAAAAGAATCACTTGCGTGGCCGGGTTGGTTCAGTGGGTAGAGCAGGCGCATATACCGAGAGGCTTATTCCTCGACGCAGAGGTCCAGGGTTCAAGTCCGACCTGTGACGATTTCCTGCATGTCTTCCCAGTCTCTCTCCCCTTTCTCACCTAGCTGTCCTATTGATTAAAGGCGGAAAAGCCCCAAAAAAGAATCTTAAAAATAAGAATCACTTGCATGCAAACATTTATGAATGAGGATGTGTTTCACATCTTGCAATTTAAATTAGCTAACTCTCTGGTCTGGAGCTGAATTGCCTGTTTTGGGTACTTCAGCTCCAATAAAGGGAAATATAAAATGCTAGCATACAATAATATTTTCAGACATTTACTCAAGTACTGTACTTAAAGCCCTACAGGTCGTCTCATTGGAACTACAATTCACGCTACCCAACGCCAGTTGCAGTTCCAATGAGACAACCTGTAGGGGGACCGTCCCCCTACAGGTTGTCTCATTGGAACTACAGCTGCAGCTAAAAGTTACATAGTGTTGCTTTAAGTACAAATTTTAGACTGGTACTTTACTTGAGTCTTTTCTTTTCATGCCACTTTCTACTTCTACTCCGCTACCTTTCAGAGAGAACCATTGTACTTTTTACTCCGCTACATTCATCTGGCAGCTTTAGTTACTAGTTACTTTACAGATTAAGATTTTTGCACGCAAAACACATGTAGCTTACTACCCAACAATATATCGGCCTAGCCTGGCTCCGCCCTCCTACGTACTTCCGCTCAATTTTCATTTCCCTTCAGTACACCATCTGGGTTTGCGGTATATTCGTGGGTTTTCTCCGGTCAAATCTTTACCGGTCCAATCAGCAAACAGAGGGAGTGGCCGAGAACAATGGCGTAGAGGTCGTGCGCTAGTTTGAGTTGTAGTTCCATAATGGCGGTGGAGAAAGATGCGAGTGAAGCCATTCGGTCCGTTGTGGCAACACTGCCGAATATCCAGAAGTTAAAGCCCGAGCAAGAACAATCTTTGCTGAGTTTTGTTGGCGGCCATGATGTTGTGGCCCTCCTCCACGGGGTTCGGGGAAAGTTAGATTTTCCAGCTCGCTCCATTATTGGTGAAGGAGTTGGCTAAGGCGAACGCTAGCGATGCTAAGCCGACGTCATGAACAAACGTTAGCGATTGGTTATGGCAGATCCAGAGTGGCTCTGGGCAGATCCAATAGTTTTAAACTTCAACAGAGTACCCGCCTTCAAGGAAGTTAACACTTGTCAATGGAGAGAGGCCAGACTCTCTGGACAAATGAAATGTACCAGAGTCTGGTAGGACCAGGCTAATATCGGCATACAAATCCAGCTGAAATTATTAGACCATTAAACAGTTTATTGACAGAACCTTTTGGATCATTTCCAGTTTCTAAAAAAAATTTAGGATTTTTTTGCATTGACTACTTTAACTTTTAATACTGTAAGTACTGTTTTGTGATACTTACATACTTTTATTTAAGTAACATTTTCAATGCAGGGCTTTTACTTGTAACAGAGTATTTTTACAGTGTGGTATTAGTAATTTACGTAAGGTAATGGAAGTAAGGGATCAGAATACTTCTTCCACCACTGGATATCTTACACCATAGTGTGTTTCCAACGTTGAAGCAGCTATTTAGGGAAGGCTCTTTGCTGTTTCAACAGGCCAATGACCCCATACCACAAAGAAATGGTTTTGATGTGATTAACCTTTACTGGCCTGCACAGAGCCCTTTTGTACTATAAAATGTGTCCACATATTTTTGGCCACGAAGTGTAAATGGGTCTGAAGGTTACACAAAAGCAAGCACACGCTTCTTCTTTTTTCAGAGAGTCTAGCTGTGTTCCAGCACGGCCGTCTCCCCCCTAAGTCTGTGCTGCTTCTCACTCGCTGCAGAGGGCTTTGTGTCCTGCAACACACTGATACTCAGAGTCAGTGAAGCGCACAAATCCAATTTGCTGTGTGGGAGCATTAGAGTATTAGACTCCTGTGTTAATTTCTTCCTGAAATGACTTCCAGTCTGTTCCGTGTTGGCCCTGGGACAGAGAGAGAGACGGGGTTAAAAGAGGAAAAAGACGGAGATGGAGACAGAATCAGAAGAAACAACAGAGATAAAAAAAATAGGAATAAGTTGTGGGAGGGATGAGCAAAAGAACTTTACTTAAATAAAAAATATTAATTCAATTATCAATAGCCTACCTAATGAAAATATGACAAGAGTTTGTTGAGAAGTTATAAGGTTGGTTTCAGAAGTAAGTGTGTGTGTGTGTGTGTGTGTGTGTGTGTGTGTGGCAGCTGTTTATATATACATAGCTTTATGAAGCATTTTCTTTATTTTCTGAGCCCAATAGATAGCCGTTTTGAAGCCTCAAGTTTGGCCATACGGGCCATTTTATTTTTTTGAAACTGGACGTTACGATTTTTTTATTCTACTTTTACGTCCACAGCTCCATGGTTAGCGTTGCTAAGCCCCTTTCGTGATCGGCAAGTCGGCGTGTAGCCACAGCCCTCAAGCATCCCCTGCTTTATCGTCAATTTCTTAAATAAATGGGACCATAATTTACCAAATGGACATCATGCTGTATTGAAGAAGATGTGAAAGTAACAATTGAGGCCATGAACTCGTTATGAAAATGTTTATTGAGGTAATAAATCAAGTGAGAAGTAGGGTCATTTTATCATAGACTTCCATAGAAACTGACTTCTGTGAGCCAGTGGAGTCGGCCCTTGCTGGAAATGAGATAGAATGCAGATTTTAGGCGCTTCCACTTTGGCTTCACTTTTCAGACCAGGAAGCTTCATCCGATATTTCTACAGTCTACGCTTTCCAAATCGTCCCGTACTGACGCTTGGTCAGCGGCCCAGGCGTCAGATACCGAGACAAAATGATCCTTACCACTAGTAGGGAGCTTGCGTACCACCAGTGGTAGTTGTACCATTGTTTGAGCACCGGTGAGCTAACACATTCTCCTCTCTTCAAATACGACTGACACTTGCCAAGACCCCTTGCCAGCGTCGCTTTGACTTTTGACCAGCAGCTGTCCCCGTTGCGTACCCATACAGACGCTAAAGAGTGCCAGTGAGTGTCCGTAGCTGAATAGGGGTAGCCATACTACTCTATTTTAACGGGTGGTACTTTGAAAGTACTTAAAGCTTCTTTTTTGAAGCGGTACTTGGTGTAACAAGTTTGAGAACCACTGTGCTGAAAGCACACTGAATTGCCATTCATTAAACCTTTGTCATTGATTTAAGAGTAGCAACTAATGGTTCATGGAACTTCATTTGGAAATTGCTACATTTATATCAATCAAGCCAGCAGCACATTATGATGACATTTTTACTGCATTTTTATATTTGTAAATCAAATATTTTCTTCTCTGAAAAACATAGGGATGGCTGACGCGAAACTGACGTTCCGAAGCTTTGTTGAGATCCCGAAGCGCAGATGTTTCGAAACACTGATCCGAAGCGTGATTCAAAACACCCATGTCACGTGACTACGGCTAAATGAAGCATCGGAGTGTTTCACAAGTGTTTCGACAGGTGGCATGGTCTGCCGAATCAGAGTTTGATTGACAGGGTCTGGAACAGACCACACAATCTCTTGGGTTTTTGTGAGAGGAGTTTGATTTTGAGATAGCGGATTTTTGGTGATATAGTGACATTTATAGTGCGATTTGTTTAGTTATATTTAGGCTTACATTTAAATTTACACATTGACTGATAGGCTAGAGACAGACAGAGTATAGCCTACATAC
>NC_053128.1:6715367-6730081 GCF_010015445.1 Perca fluviatilis
TCCTGTTTTGGATCAAATTGGGGATGTGAGGTTTACATGGCACACAGAGAAATAATGTTCTTTATATCTCCGTACAGGCTCGCCTGAGTGTATCTCATATCTCTCTCTCTCTCTCTCTCTCTCTCTCTCTCTCTCTCTCTCTCTCTCTCTCTCTCTCAAAACGCTTCAGTAAAATATTTTCATGATCTGGTCATCATGGTATGATAAAAGTACGCTGAGACCACACTCTCATTCTCAAATATAAGAACAACTGATTTCTTTGCGCCATAAACCGCTCCAGGGGGTGTTTTTTGTGCGTACTATGAAATGGAATCCTTCCGGCACCACTCCCCACCAATACATTCTCACTCATAGCGCGTCAAAAAGCAACGCATGGGCTAGGGCCTTTGGCCTTTCTTACTGACGCTAAAAGTCTCCTTAAAGTTGCGAAGGTAGGATTGCGAAGATCAAGGACTACATAGCTGTGTGTATGTGAGGTGTGCATCTGTGTGAGTCCGAGTTAATGTGTTTATTTACTACACTTATTTTTATTGCTGTTAACTGTTTTTTTTGGACATTTTATTGTATTCACTGTAAAAATTTGACTTTTTTTTTTGAACTGTTAAAAGCCCTCCTAGGGACAGGTGTTGCGAATTACCCATGGCTACAAACACTGTGATACAGGCATCGGATTGTTATTTCTGTAATAATCTGTTTTTTTGTATCTGTCCCTATTTAAATAAACTACAAATAAATAAAACTGTCTCCTAAGCCCCTCCCCCCACAAGGGAGAATGAATGTGTGTGCATGAGCAGTGATTGACACGCAGTTACACGGAATGTGTGAAAATTCTGTGTGGCCACCACGGAAAACAATGCCAATGGAAAGTCAATATGAAGATGACGTAGCATGAAGATCGACTACATTAGCGAGTAGTATGTAAGGCCGCCATTCCGCGTAAGGAGGTTGGTTGGGGAGGTGGATGGGTCAAACACTGGGGTTCGTGTCCCGCATGTCACGTTTCCTAAATTCGCTTTCTTCTTTTCCAAAACCCAACCATCCCGTTCTTCTCGCTTGTCGCAGAACAGTAAGCCCACCCACGACCATTTCCTTAACTTAAGGGGCTGTGTTTATTTAACGGAATTCTTCCGTGGTCCCATCACGGAATGTTTTGCGATTCCGTAAAACTGCCACAGATTTTGCGGCCGTGTTCATTTCACAGAATTCTGTGAGATCAGTATGGATTTAACGTTTGAACGCAACAACGCGATAGCTCACGGAGACTGTGGCGAAAATCGGGTCTGTTTAACTGAAATAGTGAACGCCCAGAGTCAGCTGATTCGGTTGGCAGAGAGAGAGAGAGAGAGAGAGAGAGAGAGAGAGAAAAATTTGAAGCATTGAATCAGAATTTAAAATCAGAATCGGAAGGGAGTACCCTACATGGAATTTGCTTTGTCAAATGTGCATGCATACACAAACAAACATATTAAAGATTAATAAAGAAATATATAGTATGGGCAGATGTATAGTCCAGGATGAAGGCTAGTGCAAAGTGTAGTGACTAGGGATGGGGTGGGGGGGGGGGTTAAGTCAATGTCAGTGGGGGTCTGGGGCCCTGACTGCAGAGGGGAGGAAGAAGTCTTCCTGAATGAACTTAGGCTGAGGTTCACACGTCAGTCACTTAACTGCTGGATTTGATTGTGCCAAAACATTGATATTTAGAACTTCAACTCAAAAGATTGCCGCAAAGTTAAAGAGAACATGCCTTTCCCGTCCTTTCTTTTATATCCTGTGGGGAAAGTACGTCACCAGAATAGGTCTTTCGTTTTTGAAACATGAGTGCACATGCTGTGACCTAACATGTTGTTAGTGCATATCTATTTTCCTGGAGAATCTATTGGAAGAAAAGCTGCTGGACGTCTGAAAGACGGGGGGGGGGAGGGAGCAGTCCAAAGTCGCCAGCATTTCGGTCCGAACTGTGTTTCTCAAGTCGGGCAAAACATCTCATGGTGCTTTACGCTCACTCATCAGTCTGTCCTCGGTTTAATGGACTGCATACGAACTGAAGTGCTTAAACATGTTAATGCCTTTTAGTGTTTTTGCCTGCCCCCCCCCCCCTCTCTGAACGGCACATTTGTGAGATGGAAAGGTGGTTGAAGCTCTGACGTGGTCCCTGCGACCACACACAGATCCTCTATTGACTCAGTAAACACTCGCTGTGAGCTAAAAACCCGGGCAGACCGATGCCTCCTCGCCCGAGCCTCCTGTGTGGGTGGTCTGCGTGTTGGAACCCTGCAAGAGATGCACGTTTCCCCGCGTCCTGCATCAGCTGACATCAGCAACACAAACCCAAAAATTCTACTGTTCTAATTCTAATTGGATGTTCAGAAAAAGGAATCTTAACCCTTGTGTCGTCTTCCCGTCGACCACGAACTTGTTGTCCTTCCTGGTCAAAATTGAAATTCCGACGCTTTTTTATATTCATGGTCAATAATTATTATATATAATAATAATAATAATCATTTAAAAAATAAAAATCCAGCTCCTCTGGCACCACCAGTAGTGCGATTTGCAAAAAATCCACCGCTCCCTGTTCAGATGCACCAATCAGGGCCGGAGGGTGGAGGTGTCTAACTGCGTGTCAGTTACTGCTCATGCACACGCATTCGTTCTCCCTTGTGGGGGGAGGGGCTTAGGAGACAGTTTTGGGCTTTAGCGGAAAGGGGGGGAGGGACTGAGAAGTTGTTGATGTTCAAATTATTTGGCTAAGTCCTGGATCTTCGCAATCCTACCTACAGCACCTTTTAAATGACATTATGCCTCATTTTTGAATTTGAATAAAAGCAGAAACTATGAATTATTTTGACAAATAGTTAAGATCAGAGAATGTTGAGTGAATCACAGATTGGTTTCTGTCAAAGTTCAGTCAGGATGCTGTTTTAAAACCATTTAAAAAGAAAATTTTTAAATGCTATTAAATTGAAAAAAAAACACCCAAAATTCAATTCAATTTTACCTGCGAAGAACGCAGAACGAAGAATGCATCCCAGTTATTTCGGGGCAATTTGGTTGTAAGAAACCCATATTTGTCGAATAAAAAAACTTTGAAAACAGGTCAAATTTGACCTGATGACAACACAAGGGTTAAGTTAGTAAGGAGAGTAGAAGTATCTCCAAGGCTCTGGGCAGTCCTTGTCCAGAGATGGAACCTATTTCATTTATTTTTTAATTCTCTGTGCATCTTAATCAGTGTGGCTGAAAGGTATATTGACTAAAACGATTACTATATTACAACTGTTTGTGTTAGCAACAGCTGGGTGGTGACAAGACCATCATTTTTGTAAAGTATACTGTCCAAACATTTACTATTTATTTAGGAGCTTTCTCAAGTCTGAGAAAATAGTGATGATGTCATAGTGATGTCATCAGAGTGATCTTGTCATGGGCTTGGAAACTACAAATGTTTACAGCGTTTACTGCGTTACAAACTGGGGGGCGTGGAGTTTGAAAGATGTGACTTTTTTTCCACCAGGCAGGGAGTGGCATTATGGGAAATGTACGATCCAACGTTCTTGGATCTTAGACCAGGGATTAATAATCAGGATAACCCGGCCTCTTCCCACAACAAAAAAATGCATTTAACAGCATTCAAAATCACAATCTAAAGCAAAATAAATTCTGTTATAATGGAATGAAATAAAAATAGACAAAGGTGTAATCCAATATTCTGTGCTTTGTGTTCAACTGGGCACATTTACTGGCTAAAAAGCATGCGGCTTATTAATTTTCTTAGCTGAATTGAATGCTCATCATCGTCATTTATTATTTATGAGGTTATATTTAAGTAGGATCTTTATCTCAATTACGAATTCGGATATCCCCTCTGGGGATGGCTGTTGGCATGCAATGATGGGCCCTGGGAAAGCTGTGCTGTTCCTTTAACAGTCCAACTACAACTTAAAGGTTGACATATCTGTTGTGATTTCATAAAGTAGGTTATTAAGGTCTAAATTATTAGATCACCATATGGGTTGAAATTCTTTCTCCAAGGCTTTCTCTGACTGAAATGGCTGGCACTATTTGGTTCAGAAAATCTTGTTATACAAGTTGTGCTCATAAGTTTACACATCCATGCTAAAGTTGACTAAAAAGAGGAATAAAAAAAGCATCTTTTGGAAATTGATCTTAATGCCTTAATTAAAAAAAATAGGAAAAATCCAACCTTTTAAGAACACCAATTTCTTTGTGAATGAATAAGTTGTCGTAAATAAATAAATGTTCTTCCTTTAATTACAGGGAGCATAAGTTAAATTCCCATAGAGGCAGGCAGATTTTTATTTTTAAAGGCCAGTTATTTCATGGATCCAGGATACTATGTATCCTGATAAAGTTCCCTTTGCCTTTGGAATTAAATAGCCCCACACCATCACATACCCTTCACCATACCTAGAGATTGGCATGGGCTACTTTCCATAAGATCATCTCTCAATGCAAATCAAACCAGCTATTAGGCTAACTGAAATAAAACCATGCCAATCTCTAGGTATGGTGAAGGGTCTGTGATGATGTGGGGCTATTTTAGGGGTAAATCTAGGCTGTTCGGTTTGTATTTGATTATTTGATTTAGTTTTTTTTTTTTTAAATAGATTCCTTTAATAACTCTGATTCTAATCAACTTTGACGTCTCAACCACATGTTTCCAATAGATTGGCTACCAAATGATGATGTGATATCAGCAGTTAGATTCAGGGCGTGATGCAGCAGCAGCTTCCGGACCACCAGGTGGAGCTGTTGCTCTATGTTCATCAGGCTGAATGGATGGAGCCTTGTGAAGACCTAATAATATACAGTCTGTGGTGAAGACGAAGCATTACAGCATGCAGTACCACTGTTACACCACTGGATGGCACACCATCCACAGACAAGATCCATTCATTCATGGGGTGAAGACTCCTCTCCCCCCCTCCCCTCATTCATAAATTCAAACACCTCTGACTTAATCACGTAGACCAGTGTTTCTCAAATGGGGGTATGTGTACCCCTAGGGGTACTTTGGAGGACTGCAGGGGGTATGTGACCTTTTTTTGCAAAATGTTTTTTTCAGTTACAAAAAACTTCTATTTTTTCTCCAACTGTTTTTGAAGTCTGTCACATTTTTTGAAGGTTTTGTCGCTTCTTTTGACCTATTCTTGCCTTTCTTCCTTACGTTTTGTCATTTTTTCTTCAAAGTTTGTTGCTTGAATTTTTTGGTCACTTTTGTCGCCCTATTGCCTTCCTTCTTTCTACTGTCTTTTTCCAAGTTTTTTTTGTCTTTTTTCATCAGCATTTCAATGTTTTCCAGGTCCAAGGCTGTTGTTTAGTAAATCTATTGCTGACATCGCTGTAACTGTTCCACTTTATAGAGACTTTTTTTTTTTTCTTCTACCAAAAATTATTCGTGCTGGTCAGGGGGTACCTGGCTTAAAAAAAACTGTTCCAAGGGGGTACATTATTGAAAAAAGCTTGAGAACCACTCATGTAGACTAGTAGTTCAATTACAAGAGGACTAATGGGTTAGGAATATATACGAGAACTCTTACTGCAGTACATTTTGCTGTAGCCTACATTCAGGATTTGGAGAATTTGTATATAGTTGTTGGTACTTCTGCTTAAGTAAAGGATCTGAAAAGTTCCCTCACCACTGCTAAGATGTGTCGCAGAGAAAAATGACACACTGCTCTCGACAGATTCAACCTTTGATCACAAACAGACTTTAAGGGGTCACGAATCAAATACAGATACATTGGTAACACTTACATACTATATATTTCACTATAGTAGGCCTAAGGGTACATGAATGATCATTAATTCATGCATGACGTCATGCATTTGAAGGCACTAATTAATTCACGTAGTGCTTGATGAACTACCAGTAACGGAGGGTTGATAGGCCTCTAGCTCCACCCAGCAAGAGCGTTGGCCCCACCTTGGCTGAGTCCTGCAGCGGCACGGGTTCAAATCCGACCTGCTGCCCTTTGCTGCGCGTCATCCCCCATCTCTCTCCCCCTTTTCCTGTCTATCCACGGTCACTATATATATTAAAAGGGAAAAAGCCACCCCCCCCCCAAAAAAAAGATGTAAGATTTCACTTTTCTATATTCAGTCCGTATGTATTTACTGTAATATTTCTAAGAGTATACGAAGAGGAATATGTATAGTTAAATTTTCAAGAAGAAATAATGCTAGTCATACTGCTCTTATTTTTATATCACGTGGCTGTTTTGTCTGAAAACGTCTTGTGTAATGTTTAGGTTTTTGTGTGGACCCCAGGAAGAGAAGCTGGTGTTCTGCATCAACGGGGATCCTAATCAAATCAAACCAAAAGCTTGTTACCTGGAAATGCTATTATAGCCCTAAAATACATTTAGTTTTGTTAATTTTCACATAGTTCTCTCATTCCTGTTCACTACCTCTAGTGCAGTGGTTCTCAAGCTTTTTTCAATAATGGTGTTTGAACAGTTTAAGCCACGTACCCCCTAAGCAGCGCAAATATTTTTTGGTAAAAGACAAAAAAAAAAAAAGTCTCTATAAAGAGGAACAATACAGAGTTGTCAGCGATAGATTTACTAAACAACCTTGGACCTGGAAAACATTGAAATGCTAATGAAAAAAGGCTAAAACAAAAACTTGGAAAAAGACAGTAGAAAGAAGGAAGTAAGGCGAGAATTGTTATGAGTGGAAGGTAGAGGACCCAAATGCAGGTGGAGACAGGCAGGCAGGAGACGGTTTGAACTCAGGGATTTAATATAACAAAAAGCGGCAGTACAAAGACTGGAAAACTCACAAAGTAAAGCATAAACCAACGGGCAAAAACACTGGCAGGAACACAAGACAGGAGACACGAGGGAGCAAAACACAAGTCACAGGGAGGAACACAAGACGATCTAACAGGAGACAAAGGGAACACAGAGGCTAAATACATGAGGGGACGAGTAAATCAGCAACAGGTGAAACACATCAGGGCGGGGCAGGACAATCAACAAAGGAGGGAAAACACAGGAAATAAAGTGGACAAGACAAGACAGAAAACCAGACTATCAAAATAAAACAGGAAACAGAAGACAAACAGGGAAAATCACAACAGGGAACACAAAATACACACAGACCACAATACACACCACATGGTAACTTCACAAGACAAGGAACAGAAAAGTACAGAATAAACATACAAAAACAGGAAACAGAAATACACAATACAGACTGCAAGGCAAAAACACAGAAACCATAACAAGAATGGGTTGAAAATAGTAACACAAACTTCGAAAGAAGAGAGAAAAAAAGACTTTGAAAAAAGCTGCAAAAACCTTCGAAGAAAAAAAGCCAGTCGAAAAAAGGAAGGAACAAAGGCAAGAATAAGTCAAAACAAGCGACAAAATCTTAAAAAAAAAAAAAGTAGAAGTAACTACAGCCTTGGAACTGAAAAACATTTTCCAAAAAATGTCACGTAACCCCTGCAGTCCTCCAAAGTACCCCCAGGGGGACACGTACCCCCATTTGAGAAACACTGCTCTGCAGCTGGATGGTGAGTTTCCTCCACATGGATCAGTGAAGTCTAATGTCACGGGGGGTGGGGGCTGTATCAGTACTGTCCTCTCCAACAAGTCCTCCAAACCAGGCAACGATATGAGGCATTTATTCCTACCCTCTAGTTAATTTATGAAAAAGATTGTGGTTTGGGTTAAAAATCAGACGTTATTTCACTGAATATCACGTTCATAAACCTGCTGTCTAGTTTTATTTACAAACGGGACACCAAGCCCGGTCTCCTGGGGGAAAGTCCTGTGCTGGTTGGACCCATCCACCACCCCAACCTGCCTCCTTATGCAGAAACATGTGTCTTCTTTAGGTGCATCAAATAACATTGTCATTTTTTTTTTAAACGAGGCAGATGTATGCTATGAATGACGAAGAAAACAATTAGATTTATTTATGTAGTGACATTGGGTTTCAGAATAAGCTGCGGCCTAAATTTCTATTTTTAAATGAAGAAGTGGTATGTTTCTGATTCTGGAGCTTGGTTTTAGTCTTGCTAGATGCATTGATTTTTTTTTTTCTTATTGGTTTATTCCGTTCTGTCATGAAATAATTTTTTTACCTGGTATCTGAGGAGAACACAGCGGAGCAAAAAGTCCGATTATACTCCTTTTCCGTGTCGTATTTCTACTCTACTAGAATAGGTTGACATGCTTTGATGTTCAAAAAAGATATTATGTGTTACCCAGGTATATTCTCAAGTCTTATATAGCTTTGAATGACATTTGCCAGTTGTTTGATGTCTGCTATCGATTGAGAAAAGCAAACAAAGATTATTATTATTATTGTGAGAAACAGAACATTTCAAAATAAAAGTGATGCCAAAAAACGAATCGTGGAAGTTTGCCTTGGAAACGTGCTAAAAGAACTGATAGAGCACATTTTAGAGGAACCAGAGAGGAAACAAAGCATCCTGAAGCACTAAAATCATTAAAGGGCCCTCCCTCCCTACCTATCCGGCTAATTGAGACACTGTGTCAACGACAACGCCTCTAACGTCCAATCACAAACCAGAGATGTGTCGCCGGGTAGAGGAAAAGGTGCAAAGCTTGCACTCCTATTGGCTCGGGCTATAGATTTCTTTTGAGTACTTCCTGAACAGATGAGGTGCCCGCTCCATATGGCAGACCTCGAGGGGCGGGGAGACTCCATTGTGCTGTGACTGATGTGACTCACGTCAACTTTAAAGGTTTTCCTCCTTCACTTTAAACCCCCCCCCGCCGCCGCCGCCCCCCCCCCCCCTCCTGATGCTGATCTGCAGGGTGAATGGGGAGTCAGCTCTACAGTGATCAGGCAAAGTGTGCCTTTCGTTTTGTATACAGGATAACCCCCCCCCCTCCGTCCTCCCCTGCAGCCATGCAGCCTGCACACTCAACAGCTCCAGACTTTGTTTTTTGGGTGAAAAGGGACCGTCTCGAATGTCCCCGTGCAGCCGACAGCAGCTGCTCCTGGTCCTCGCCATTCTCCGGCACAAAGGAGGAGAGAGGGCCGGGGTCTCGGCGCACCTTTTGTGCGGGGGCCCCTCCCGTCGTTTCTCTGCTCTTTGTGCCCATTGATGAGGGTGTAGAAATGTTGGCTGTCGCTTTTTTGTCTGAGTTTTGCTTTGGTGAGGGAGTGCAGTGTGTGTGTGTGTGTGTGTGTGGGGGGGGGGCAGTACAAGCACACTTAGCCATCTGATCTGGTTCCTGGTTCTACTCACACACACACACACACACACATACACAAAACATTACATATACCGCAAAGAATACATCTAAGTGACTCAGTCTCCAGTGTGGAGACTATGGTGAACAGAACCCAGCTGATGTGTGACATGTGGACCGTGATTGAGATTCTGGATTCTCATTTGCATCTTGCATGCACCACAATCTACAAAGCCTTCATCTTATCTTCATCTTCATCTTGTGTGATATGTGTTCAAAAGCTCTGCAAAAAAGCTTAGTGCAAAACGTGAGCGTAACTTCAGTTAGATTTATTAGTTCATTTCTTTTTAAGGGGTCAAGCTACTGTTACCTATGGCTATCTCAAAAACGCACACACACACACACACACACACACACACACACACACACACACACACAGTGTTTGCTGCTGTTTCTGAACAATGGCCTTGAGAGCCCCCACATTGAATGGAGAAGCAGACCAGTGTTTTGGCAACAGCTGGCTCTGTGTGTGTGTGTGTGTGTGTGTGTGTGTGTGTGGGTGTGTGTGTGTGTGTGTGTGTGGGGGTGTGTGGGGGTGTGTGGGGGTGTGTGCACACGCTCTCTGAGCCCACTTTGTGTTTACATGCTGCAACTGTGGACGTAAACAAACCCAGTTTGTCTTCATATTTATTTACACTCTGTTTACCTGTGAAGATAAAATCAGAATAGGCTACAAACAAATGTACTTCTACTTCCATCTAACATCTAATCAGCTTGCAGCAATGCCTTGGTCTCCAAAACACACAGCTTTTTATTAGACTTTAGCAATTGTGTATACTACGTTCTCACTCTAATAGCAAAATGATAACGTTTGGAATTATGCAAATGAAAAAACAAAAAGTGTTTGAACGAATACTACAATGTCTTTGGGTAAGAGAGGAGTGTCCTGGGGGGCTGCAGGTCTGTCCCTGTGATGAGTGATTCGATTCATCACGAGCTGACACAGGCCTCACTGATGGATATCAGACACATACACATTAGCTTCAACAGCTGATGACTGCACATACACAGACCTGACCGAATGTACCGCACGGTTACACGCAGCGTGTTTGTGTGTGTGTGTGTGTGTGTGACCCCGAGTCAGCTGTGACCTGCAGCAGCAGCAGGCTTATGGTAATAAAGGAGGGTGATATTAGCATAGTTAAAAACTATATTAGCATAGTTATCAGACAGAGCGAGTCAGCAGACATTAATCTTTGAAACTCTTCAAATGTGAATCCATCTTTAAAAACTTGCCTTGTTCCGACAAGTTAAAAAATTTATATATATATATATATATATATATATATATATATATATATATATATTTTTATTGAGTTGTGTGCATGTGAATTTAAAGCAGTGGGAAATTTGAAGTTTGAGTTTGAATATTTCAGTGTAAATATGTGTGCGGCACTAACAATAAAAAGATATATAAACATAAATCGTTTCTAAAAACTGAATTTGAGGTGTGGAAGGGATGCTGATGCCAGTATCCTAGGTAACCTGCTCCACCAAAACACCAACAAACTAAGAGCACACACACACACACACACACACACACACACACACACACACATCAGCCTGCAGCCCGTCAGTACCATCTGCTGCAGCTCTACGGCCACAGAGAGAAGGTTTTGCGAGGGAGGAGGGAGGAGGAGGGAGGAGGAGGAGGCTTTTATGTTGAAAGGACACTTGAGAAGCAGCATGTGGCTGCAGCAGCAGAGCTCTTTATGACCAGGGTTGACACACAGGGCAGCAGAGGTTGCTCAGGGTGAGCCGGTTCAGACAGACAATTCAAGCATTTTTACTTTTCTGTCCGTTGTGCAGTTACTCTGTGATCTTTCTGAGCGGTGTTGGCAGGCTTCTTTTGTATTATTATATATTATTTTTTACCGGACAGAGCCAGGCTAGCCGTTTCCCCCGCTTCCAGTCTTTATGCTAAGCTCAGCTAACCAAGGCCTGAATCCACCTCTGTAGGCTACTTCACTTCCAAACAGGAGATTGGTATTGATTTATCTCAGCATCTCACCTTAAAAGCACATATTTACAGATGTACTTAAAGGATAATTTCAGTATTTTCCAACCTGGACCCTATTTCCCCATGAATTGGTGACTAAGTCACTAACGTGAACAAAAATCTTTGCAATTGGTTCCAGTATTGAGCGAGAACACTGTGACCGGCAGCCGGGTACAACGCTACAGTGGAACAGGTCCAATGCAAATCGACAATTGTGTCTGACACGATTATGGGAAGGATCCCTACAGAGATAGACCTTTTTGTTAAAGAGTAAGACCCTTTTTGTTCAACCAGAAACCGCTCGAAAATCGCGCAACGCCAAACTCACCAGACTCCAATTAAAGGTGCTCTAAGCGGTGTCAGGCTACAAAGGTTTTTGTCACATACAGCAAACATCTCCTCACTATCCGCTAGCTGCCTGTCCCCTGAACACACCGTTAAAAAAAAACCTGTAGACAGCCCAGGCTCGACAAACGGCAACAAAAACAAACTGCGCCAACCTGCACCACCAAACATAACAAACAGCCAATAACCGACAAGAAGGATTTGGGGGTGGGGGTTGGGGGGGTTAGTGAGCGAAAGCACAGAAGGGAGGGAGAGGGGACGGGATGAGGAGGGAGGGAGGGGGCGAAGCTAGTCTCGTTTTGTTTGAAAATACTTTGAACATCAACTGAGTGCGGTCACCCAACATCGCTTAGAGCACCTTTTAAAGGGATACGCCACCGTTTGTTGAAATAGGGCTTATCACGGTCTACCCTGGCTGTAGATAGGTGGGCAAACGCATTTTGTCTCAGTGCAAGTAATTAGGTTGTTTTTTGTCTTTTGTTAGCTCACTTTTACTCACAACATGCTAACCGGCAACATAGGATTCCATTCACCACGCTAAGCTAACTAGCGGCGGCGCTGCCGGTGCTGCACCGGACTAAAACAATGCATGCACAAAAAATGCGTTGGCCCACCTATCTACAGCTAGGGGAGACCATGATAAGCCCTATTTCAACAAACGGTGGCGTATCCCTTTTAAATAAACAATACTTTGAGCGTATAAAGAGCCAGCTTATTTTCACATGTAAATGGGTGAATTAAGGATTTATTTCAACCAAACCGGAGTGGTGATTGGTAGGAAACAAACCAAAACGGCTTTTGATTTTGTTTTTCTGTCGACTTTGAATGAAGTGTGTTTTACGATGATAAAATGACAGTTTATTTAAATGGACTCTGGTGATTTTTGGGGTACTGTTTAATGTGAAACAAAAAGGATCTTACTCTTTAACAAAAAAAAGGTCGACCTCTGCAGGGATCATTACCATAATGTAGTCAGACACCTAGAATTATAATCTGAGCCTGTCAGTGGCAAAAACGAGCACTTTCAGCGGACGGAAATTGGAAGGTGCGCGATTGCTCATTAACGTTACATTGCAGCTTGTAGGTCAGCTGTCGCCGCTGCTGACTGCAGCGGTCCCGCTTAATACTGGAACAGTTTGAAAGATTGTTTTTCCCATCAGTCACTCAGACACAAAAACATGGGTCCAGGTTGAAACAAATAGCAAAGCTACCCTTTAGGTTTGCTGTTACTGTCAGTGGGTGCAGCTCCATCCTGCAGGGCCTGTGTTGTGTTGTTGTTGGGCCGAGGTGTCAAAAGTATTCCCATTCATTACTCAAGTAGAAGTACAGATACTAGGGTTTTGAAAAGACTTCTGTAGAAGTTGAAGTATCGAACTTTTTACTCAAGTAAAAAGTGTAAAAGTACTGGTTTCAAAACTACTTAAAGGTATAAAAGTAAAAGTAATGTAAGTGGGAAAACTGCCATTAAGGACAAAAGCTTAGCCCGCCCCCACAGGGCCCTATAGTGCACTATCCCACCTCAGGGGTAGGAATGGTATATGTTTATACTTCTCATCCAACCACAATCAAATTCACTTTATCCGGATGCAATATTTCTTTTTCCTTCTATAGCCACGCCAAGACCCGCCCTTCAATAGCATTCACACACTACTATTGGCCAGGCGTCCATGCTTACATGTACAGATCCTATCCATTGACCAATCCCCTAACCCTAACCCTAACGTTTTAACCCAAACCTAACCTTAACCACTCGAGGTCAAATGCCTAACCCCAACCAATCGAGCTGCTTCGTAGGGCGGGTCTTGGCGTGGCCATAGTGTGATTCGTATTTTGCTATCCGGATGGCGCGATATATCTGGATAGTTTTTTGTTTTTTTTTGTGTTTTTTTTTTTAACGATGACAAGCCGGGATGAAAACAAACCGAACTGAAATAGGAGTAAACGAGGCTATTTTTAAAATGTAAGGAGTAGAAGTAAAAAGTCTGCTGTAAACAAAGTATTCGTTACTTCGTTACTTGACCCCTCTGGTGTTGGGGGGGGGGGATGTTGCTCTCAGTCAGGATTTGGTCCTGAATGGATGAACGGCAGCAGGCTTGTGCCCGGCACACTGCCTCTTCCTCCTCCTCCTCTCTCCCTTTATCCTCATCATTTAATTGGACAGCAGATGGAGTGAGTGCTGGGTTGGTTGCCGTGGAGATTTAAAGGGGTAATTGCGTTTCAGCCGGACCTGCTTGGTCCATTTTTTATTTTTTTTTGTCTTTCTTTTTGGACATGAGACGGTGTTTTGTGTTTTTGTGTGTATCTGGCGCTACGATGTGATGGTTAGGGTTAGCACAGTGAATGGTGAAGCTGGGGCAGGTTTTAGTCACAGACTCAGGATCAGTCAGCTCTTCTTTTCTTTGGTCTGCTGTTGTTTATTCGTTGTGAAGCGTTTACATTATATCAAGGTGTAATGAGCACTTTTAACCCTTGTTGTCGTTTTTTTGGGTCAAAACTAAAAATGGTCAACACTTTCTCCCAATAGTCCCGACACGTTTTGTCACTTTGTCTGGTTTATTTTTGCGCATTTTGACGTTTTTGTTCTTTTTTCCTCCACTTATTTAAATCTTTTTTTTTTGACATTTTGTCAAGTTTTTCCAATGTTCTTGTATCATTTTTTCTTCTTCAAAATGCTATAAAATTGAATAAAACACCTCAAATTCAATGAAAGTAGTGAACTGATCAGTTATTGTAGGGAACCATCCACGCTATGTTTTTCGATTTTTTTTTTTGTTGACAATTTCACTGAAAGAAACCCAAATTTTCTCATAAAGCAGGGTCCGAATATGAAACCCGAAGAGGGACAAGCTTTCCAAGGGTTAATAGAGAGGGGCGGTGTGTGTCACGGTAGGGCGTAGGGAGGGTGGGGGTGGGGCAGCAGCTGTTGTGGCCTCCTCCGCAGTTGCGGTGACCCGAGGCAACTTATCTTGGGTCAAGAGTGACTTACAGGGGTTTGGAATCCGAACACAAAAAGCCTCTCAAAGGTTCTGAATCACAAGCGAGAGAAAGAATAAAAGCGAAGTGCGGGGTAAAAAGATCGCTTCATTAAAGCCCTACGCTTAATACGCGTAGCGGCA